>NC_044503.1:4683707-4701207 GCF_902362185.1 Chanos chanos | reverse complement strand
TGGGGTTGTAGGTAGGAGTTGTGTATAGTGACTGGGGTTGTAGGTAGAGTGTCGTGTATAGTGACTGGGGTTTGTAGGTAGGAGTCGTGTATAATCAGCGGGGTTGTAGGTAGGAGTCGTGTATAGTGCTGGGGTTGTAGGTAGGAGTCGTGTATAGTGACTGGGGTTGTAGGTATGGAGTCGTGTATAATTCCGCGTGGGTTGTAGGTAGGAGTCGTGTATAGTGACTGGGGTTGTAGGTAGGAGTCGTGTATAGTCACTGGGGTTGTAGGTAGGAGTTGTGTATAGTGAGGGGGGTTGTAGGTTGGAGTCGTGTATAGTGACTGGGGTTGTAGGTAGGAGTCGTGTATAGTGACTGGGGTTGTAGGTAGGAGTCGTGTATAGTGACTGGGGTTGTAGGTAGGAGTCGTGTATAGTGACTGGGGGTTGTAGGTAGGAGTCGTGTATAGTGACTGGGGTTGTAGGTAGGAGTCGTGTATAGTGACTGGGGTTGTAGGTAGGAGTCGTGTATAGTGACTGGGGTTGTAGGTAGGAGTCGTGTATAGTCACTGGGGTTGTAGGTAGGAGTCCTATATAGTGACTGGGGTTGTAGGTAGGAGTTGTGTATAGTGACTGGGGTTGTAGGTAGGAGTCGTGTATAGTCACTGGGGTTGTAGGTAGGAGTCGTGTATAGTGACTGGGGTTGTAGGTAGGAGTCGTGTATAGTGACTGGGGTTGTAGGTAGGAGTCGTGTATAGTCACTGGGGTTTGTAGGTAGGAGTCGTGTATAGTCAGCGGGGTTGTAGGTAGGAGTCGTGTATAGTGACTGGGGTTGTAGGTAGGAGTCGTGTATAGTCACTGGGGTTGTAGGTAGGAGTCGTGTATAGTGACTGGGGTTGTAGGTAGGAGTCGTGTATAGTCACTGGGGTTGTAGGTAGGAGTCGTGTATAGTGACTGGGGTTGTAGGTAGGAGTCCTATATAGTGACTGGGGTTGTAGGTAGGAGTTGTGTATAGTGACTGGGGTTGTAGGTAGGAGTCGTGTATAGTCACTGGGGTTGTAGGTAGGAGTCCTATATAGTGACTGGGGTTGTAGGTAGGAGTTGTGTATAGTGACTGGGGTTGTAGGTAGGAGTCGTGTATAGTCACTGGGGTTGTAGGTAGGAGTCGTGTATAGTCACTGGGGTTGTAGGTAGGAGTCGTGTATAGTGACTGGGGTTGTAGGTAGGAGTTGTGTATAGTGACTGGGGTTGTAGGTAGGAGTCGTGTATAGTGACTGGGGTTGTAGGTAGGAGTCGTGTATAGTCACTGGGGTTGTAGGTAGGAGTCGTGTATAGTCACTGGGGTTGTAGGTAGGAGTCGTGTATAGTCACTGGGGTTGTAGGTAGGAGTCGTGTATAGTGACTGGGGTTGTAGGTAGGAGTCGTGTATAGTCACTGGGGTTGTAGGTAGGAGTCGTGTATAGTCACTGGGGTTGTAGGTAGGAGTCGTGTATAGTGACTGGGGTTGTAGGTAGGAGTCGTGTATAGTCACTGGGGTTGTAGGTAGGAGTCGTGTATAGTGACTGGGGGTTGTAGGTAGGAGTCGTGTATAGTCACTGAGGTTGTAGGTAGGAGTCGTGTATAGTCACTGGGGTTGTAGGTAGGAGTCGTGTATAGTGACTGGGGTTGTAGGTAGGAGTCGTGTATAGTGACTGGGGTTGTAGGTAGGAGTCGTGTATAGTCACTGGGGGTTGTAGGTAGGAGGTCGTGTATAGTCGACTGGGGGTTGTAGGTAGGAGTCGTGTATAGTGACTGGGGTTGTAGGTAGGAGTCGTGTATAGTGAGGGGGGTTGTAGGTAGGAGTCGTGTATAGTGACTGGGGTTGTAGGTAGGAGTCGTGTATAGTGACTGGGGTTGTAGGTAGGAGTCGTGTATAGTGACTGGGGTTGTAGGTAGGAGTCGTGTATAGTCACTGGGGTTGTAGGTAGGAGTCGTGTATAGTGAGGGGGGGTTGTAGGTAGGAGTCGTGTATAGTGACTGGGGTTGTAGGTTGGAGTCGTGTATAGTGACTGGGGTTGTAGGTAGGAGTCGTGTATAGTGACTGGGGTTGTAGGTAGGAGTCCTGTATAGTGACTGGGGTTGTAGGTTGGAGTCGTGTATAGTGACTGGGGTTGTAGGTAGGAGTCGTGTATAGTGACTGGGGTTGTAGGTAGGAGTCGTGTATAGTCACTGGGGTTGTAGGTAGGAGTCGTGTATAGTGACTGGGGTTGTAGGTAGGAGTCGTGTATAGTGACTGGGGTTGTAGGTAGGAGTCGTGTATAGTGACTGGGGTTGTAGGTAGGAGTTGTGTATAGTGACTGGGGTTGTAGGTAGGAGTCCTGTATAGTGACTGGGGTTGTAGGTAGGAGTCGTGTGTAGTCACTGGGGTTGTAGGGTAGGAGTCTGTGTATAGTCACTGGGGTTGTAGGTAGGAGTCGTGTATAGTGCACGGGGGGTTGTAGGTAGGAGTCGTGTATAGTCACTGGGGTTGTAGGTAGGAGTCGTGTATAGTCACTGAGGTTGTAGGTAGGAGTCGTGTATAGTGACTGAGGTTGTAGGTAGGAGTCGTGTATAGTCACTGGGGTTGTAGGTAGGAGTCGTGTATAGTCACTGAGGTTGTAGGTAGGAGTCATATATAGTGACTGGGGTTGTAGGTAGGAGTCGTGTATAGTCACTGAGGTTGTAGGTAGGAGTCGTGTATAGTGACTGAGGTTGTAGGTAGGAGTCGTGTATAGTGACTGGGGTTGTAGGTAGGAGTCGTGTATAGTGACTGGGGTTGTAGGTAGGAGTTGTGTATAGTGACTGGGGTTGTAGGTAGGACTCTCTGCTGTGGGGCGGTGAAATTGCCAAACGGTGTTACTTCCCTGACCGTAGTGGGAGGGACAGGAGGTAGGTTTTAATAAATGACCCAATGAGGGTAGAAGAAGCCAGCGGAAAGAGATGAGGAAGGGTGAGACACACACACACACACACACACACGCACGCACACACACACGCACACAGCTAACTCCCTAACTTTATTTTACACCCTACTCTCCTCATTAGCTTCCATCTTACCCCAAACCTACAAATGTACACACACACACACACAAACCACCACCGCCATCATCAGCGTCCTAATTATCATCAACAGAAATGTACAGATGAAACATCTGTCACCGAACAGCTTTCAGTGTGAAATCAAACCTCTGCATTCGCACTGCGAATCTTATATCTGACCAGTGGTTGCAGTTGCATGCCAGTGAATAACCAGGCTGCTTTTTGATTTCTATGGAAATGAGGCCATATTTAATACTCCTGCTTCATTACCAGGACGTTTTTTTGTTTTTTTTTTTTTCCCGGTGGCTGAGTCAGAGCCAGTACACTCCCGTCCTTTGAACATAAGGAAGATTTCTAATCCACTCTATTTTATAACCTTTCCCCTCCACATTCTGCTGGATTAATTTTGTCAGGTCGAGAACCCAAACGCCCCAGAGCTGGTTTCCTGTCTGCAGAGTCGACATGATCCGTGGCTCGCGTGGCAAGTTGCAGTCGAAATCCTGATACCCAGCTAAGTGTGACGGGTACAAATTTGTTTGAGAGTTTTTGGATTCAGTTCTAGTTTGGGTTTTTTTTTTCTCTCTCCGTAAGCTAACTATCTATCCGACGTGCTCTCGTTTTGTCTAGAGTCTGACTCATTCTAAAGATGACAGACAGGCTCTCTTAATTCCCGAAATGAGACTAAATTGACTCTATTTATAATACATGCTCCGCTGGGTTTTTTTTTACCGTTGTAGGATGTATTCTGAGGTGGAAAAGATGAGGAAATTGGCAAACGGAGGTAAAAGTTGAGAAGTAACTTTAAAAAAAAAAAAAACGAAACAAAAAAAAAAAAACAGTCTTTGAGAGACAAGTTATTTCGATCCGTAGTCAATTACAAATCATCAGAAACCGACTTGTCAGTTCCGTGTGTCAGTCAAGCCTGACTGCTGTCTGAGACATACAGACAGAACGGAGGACTGGCGGTGAATGAAGACTGTGTGGGGGAGAGGGAACGGTTTGGATGATGTAGAACTATGACATTCAAGTCTGTCCATGACTTTACAACTCATCCATTCTCAGAACCAAACAGCGTGTAGTCAATTCATCAGGTACACTTCAACAGGACGGGCGGCCCTAACCATAATCGACCAATCAGCCCGTCGGCTCACTCGCTAACCGACCAATCAATCAATCTCCTAAACAGCTCACCAACAGATTAGTTGATAAGCATATATGAATAAATAACACAGGTCAAATAGCAATGACCCAGACCCGTAACCTTCAAATACAAAACAACTTCAAATACCCTGGGCTTCATTTCAGTTATTTACAATACTTCATTTATTCTGGGAGATTATTGTAATAAGATAGATTCTCTGTTTCCAATTCCCTATCGCTGCTATTTTGATGTAGCTTCAAAATATTAAAATATTTTGACATGTTAGTGCTCAGACATACAAATGCAGAAACTTCAGCTGTAACCTCTGTGATCCAGAATGATTAAAGCAATGGGACAAAGTGTTTTGAATTGATCTTTAAGTTCATTCAAGCATTAAGCCTTCTCAGATAAAGCTTATTTAAATGCGGATTCATAAGACATGGCTGTTTTTTTTCCACCCAGTTCTTCCACCCAATTTTGGACACGTTAAAAGAAAGCTTTAATCAAGCCCGGGGGGAAAGGCAGAGAACATGTTTCAGTCTAAACTAACTCTGTCAAGCCAAAAACGAAATGTTATGATTAAAAAAACCCTCATTCATTAAAAGTGCGCAAACCCCCCCCCCAAAATCAAAGCATTTTTCCATGGCAACTTATCATTATTTTCAATGCCGGAATCCACAACTTTGGGCTGCTCCGCTCAAAGGCAAACAGCTTGTTCAAGGGCACGTCAGCAGAGCACCGCGGTGCACATAAAATCCAACAGAGAGCCCCCCCCCCCCCATCGCTTGAGCGTCTCTCTGATCACTTCCCTTCCAACCTGCAGTCAGTGACAGCATTTATTTGCAGGCTGTCGATCAGACGCCGTCTAAGTGATGAAACTAACGCAGCGATAAAAAGAGAAGTTGAATTTCCCCTTTCCAAGACAGTGGAATGATTTCACATTTAAACAGGTCGTTTTAAAAAAGGCCTGGGAAAAAAAAAAAAACGCAGTGCTGGGAGACTTAAAAGTAACAAAACTGCTTTGTACAGTTTTTTTTTTTTAGGGGAAAAATGAACAAACATGCAATGTTGTCTCTGTGTGAAATCAGCGTTTATAGAAAGGTCGCAAGGTGACGGCTTTCCGTCGTTCAAAGTGTGAACATGAATTCACCAAAAATACACTTTGCTTCTATCATGTGCAGACAAAATACTATTTGGAATAAGAACAGTGTCAAAAAGATATTGAAAACTTCAGCTGCTGTTAGGGTTGAGAACAGACAGAGGCAGAAACTTCCACCTGAAATTGGCCAAGGAGTCCTTCCAGAATATGACACTACTTTGATTTTTTTTTTTTTTTTTTAAAAAGAAGTTTTTCTTTTCCAAAGATCTCCTTGCCAAAAACTTTCCCGGACTGTTCCGGGGGTGGGGGGGGGCAGGATATTTCAGAAACCAATATGATTGGTAAGTCTGGTATGATTGGTTGCAGTCCTCCATTTAAAAAAAAAAAATTCACCAACATATTCAGTTCAGTACATACTATATTTATTTCTCTGCATTTGTTTTCCTCGTAGATTTAATAATAATAAAAAAAGTTTTATACAAGAGACCGAAGTGTTCATCCAATTTTTTTTTTTATGATAATTTGTTTCAAATTTTAAAACTGCTTCAAACTGAACCTGAGGGGGTAAAGGGAGAGAGAGAGAGAGAGAGAGAGAAAACAATGCCAGTGTATGGAGACACGCTGATAAAGTTCAATTCAAATTTCGCACGGCGCTCCAGGCCACTGGCTTGCATCAGCGCAATTACCGCCTTGATTGGCTAACGTGATTGCGGGTAGCGGCTGAACTCCTCTCTAATGTTTTTGTTATAGCTGTGGCCGCGTTTTCACACCTGCTGATTTACAGTACCAGAGGGGGGGACTGGGTCCGTGGTTGTTAAAATTCAAGCCCATTCCAGTTTGAACAGATTGTCGTGGGGGCCGTCTGTGCCGGAAAACGAATGCAAATGCACCAACCAGAGGCTGCAGAGAGGGGGAAAAAAAAAAGCTCGAGTTAAAATGAGTTCTGGTGATAATTTTCGCAAGAGTGACACTTGCCCGCAGATTTGCTTCGGTAAAACATATTTATTATCTTGTGATATGGTGGGTATGATACCCCCTGCACCCCCCCCCGCCCACACACACACACCCACCCACCCACCCACCCACACCCACACCCACCCCCCCACACCCACACCCACCCCACCCGACATCATCTATTAATGGGATTATGAATTAAGAAACCAATTTAATCTCATATTTCTTCTGATTATTCAGCGTTCTGACAGCTTGACAGCACACCACAGGTTTATCGGACTTTGTGCTGGATGCTTACTCTACTTTCATACTCAAAACTGTCTCCACTAATTTGTCACAAATGATCCTAGTGAACGTTGGGGATTTCAGAACACAGCTCCGTTTAACTGAATCACGACTAAAGGCAGACCGGGGTCGAATGCGGCAGCGGTTCGCAGGAAGACTGAATCCCAGATGACGGAAATCACGACAGTACGCTGATCCATCATCGGCCGTTGGACAACTTGACGTGACAAGCCTGACACTCGTGGGTTTCCCAGCGGATCGTGCGGATGCTGTAGATCTTCAAATGATCCGTGACTGGAGACACGTCTAGGTCATATTTTTAGAAAGCCAGTAACAGCCAGAATCATCCCCACTTTGAAGCATTTATCAATCAAAACAATGAAAGTATGTCTTCTCCCACAATGCATCTTGTCCTGCGCGTGTCGCATGAAGCAGTACTTTGGAAATTTTGCCCGGGCACAGAATTTATAACTCCTCAAAAAATGTTAACGTTGGTTTTCATCAAAAACGGGCTTCCATAAACACCTTGGCGTCTTTTTGCAGTGTGCCTGTTGCAGATTTCATGATGGATCCCAAACATATGGAATTGCGTACCTTCAGAAATACAACCTTTCAAAGCCATACTTTATGTCTAATCTAAAGACTGTTTTGTATCAGATTACTATACTGTATGCTTAAGCAGCTCCCTATAGACTCAGCATTAATGCTTCGTAGAGGAGTAGCAGTTAGGAGTTAAAACCCTTTAGCTTTAGTTTGTGACGCTTTTAGGATCAAATTAAAATCCAGCCGACAACATTTGTCATTGACAACTTCAGAGTGGAGCCGGAAGCAAAATCAATCACTGGATTCCTCCCAGTACATTAGCTTTCTGTCAGCCTGGACCACTCCAGATGTTCTGTGGTGTATGTGTGTGTGTGTGTGTGTGTGTGTGAGAGAGAGAGAGTCTGAGTGAGTGAGTAAGTTAGAGAGAGAGTATGTGTGCATTTAACTGTGTCTCTGTGTAATTTAGTGTGTGTGTGTGTGTGTGTGTGTGTGTACTATGAGCTGATCCCTCGTTTCCCAGAGAATGTGTAGAGGCCCCTAGTGACACTCATTTCCAATTCAAGGTCACAAGCCCTTGACAGGCATAAAAATGCATCTAAAATATTAATTTAACTCAGCTGGGAGATCCAGGACGACAACTTCACTCACTAATACTAAAGTCTTCGGTAGCACATCAAGCCTTAAATGAATTCCTTTGCCACATGATAAGCAGGGATTCATAAACTGACAGCGGAGGGTAGACAATCAAGCAAAAAAGCAATTGATGCCTTGGTGCGACAGCAAGTTTGAATGGTGATGAATGAGCCCTGCGCAGATGAGTAGAGAGAGAGAGAGAGAGAGAGAGAGAGAAAGAGAGAGTATTTAATGTACAGTCCTGGCAACTTGCCATCAGAAATTCAAACAACTTCAATCAGACACTCGAATGTCCTTGGATGGAAAAGTCCCAGCATGCAAAAGTTTCAGAAGAGGAAAAAAAAAAAAAAAAAAAAAAAGGAAGTTAAAGATTTTGTACAAAAGGATATTATAAAAAGTTTACAAAGTGAGATGATGTGGGTAAGATTTTTAAAGGCTGTGGACTGATTTGGTCATAAACTTGTTAATAACATTCTCTTGCCCTTTAGCACCACCCCCCCCCCCCCCCCCCGATATAAATGGAAAAGTTTGAGTGTTGGCCCTGATGATATCTTATAGATCATGTGCTTTGACACTGGGGAAACATGCTTGGCTAAGCATAACATAATTAATTTTTTTTTTTTAAAAGTCATCTCTAAATGTATTAAAACTGAAGTCTTTGTCATCCTCCTTCTAGAGAGTTTGACTACGCTGACCGGACTCTTTGTTCTAGCCAATACATTACAATTACACCTGACGTACCTGCCTGTCTCGCACTGAGCCACCGTTAGAAATCCACTGACTTTCTCTTCAGACCTATTTCTGTTCCCATTTACTCAGACAGGCTGTCTAAGGATAGTGTGATTAACTACTCCTCAGAGAATCTTTGAAAGGGCTCCCAGAACCTCCTCACTGTTGAAAAACCGCGATTAAAACCCATGACTAAGCTCATCGAAGCCCGACGGAGTGTCGGATTGGTCGAGCAAGTGGTGTCAGACGAGGCCCAGGACCAGAGACCTGCAGGCCCTCCGTGAGGCTGACCGGTCAAACCTGTTATAGCCAAAAAACGTATCGGTCCCTTCTGTGAGCCGTGAATTCAATTTTAACGCACAGCCAGAGATCTCTGAAGAATAAAAGGACACCCCTGTCATCCAGCAAAGCCTTGAAAATCACACTAAAGGTTCAAATCCAGAAGGGGGATGTGCTAGTGGTCACAGGAGACATAAAGTATCGTTGTTGTTTTTTTTTCATAAAAAAGGAACGGCTGTTTAATATTTCATTCCATTCCAAATATTAAAATAACACAAAAGTGCTTCTTGTTGCTGAGTGAGGTTGACTGTCTGAGAAGTTTTAAACGACGAGTCAATTAAAAAAGTCGTTCGCAGAATCATCTGGCTGAGACAGAATGCGATTCTCATGCCCCCACATCCAGTCTATTAGATCACTCGACCTCAAAATATGGCGGTAATCACAGAAGTGTGAGTTTCAGGCGCCCTCTAGAGGTCCTCTTGCAGTCATGTTTGCTGACTGTAATTCGACTGTTCTGCGTATGTACTTAAAGTTGTTGCCTCCTTGACCGCGATGAAATTGGCGCACGGAAATGTTCAAGAAATGCAAACGAGGCGAATGCATATCATTGTTACAAATAAGGGTCATACTGAAATACAGAAGTGAGGAAACCCTTAGTAGGTATACTGTGCGTGATGATTTACGGTGTTTTAATTTGCGAAACAGTTAAAGTTTCTCCAATAACTGCTTTCCTCCAAATTTGCATGGCTATTTAAGACGCTAAACATGCATTCTTCCAAAAACATCGTTCTCTAAACGATAATTTATAGATGGGACAAGTCTGTGAGCAGAAAAATCCTCAGTTCTTGCGTTTTCTGAATTTATTTTATGATTTGGTTTCTGGGCTCCTGCATCTGTGATTAAAAATGGAATTTTTAAAACGTTTTTTTTTATGAACGATTACGTCAGTCCTAACTCCAATGAAATAAGTATGTTTCTTTTAACTTTAATTAGTTTCTTTCATTTGAAATCCAAAATCATTTGAACACATTTACGTTTCAACTTGGAGTAAGCGGATTCTCAGGCCGGTAGGTAGAAGAGTTCACTGACGCCTTTTGAACTTGTACCTGATACTCATTAACCGTCCTAGAGCTGACTTAAATTAACGGCTGGAACAACCGCTTCGCCCACTTACGTGCACGGATCTGGGCATTGTCGATTTTGCGCAGGCAAATGAATGTCATTTGCTATTAACTTTTCTCCAGCCACGCTCCAGTTGATCATCCGAACTGTTCAAGTTTGGGCTCACTCACATAGAACACTTGGCTAATAGCTATCCCGTAATACAACTTAATGAATTCTGCCATGGAGCTAATTAATCTGCGCAATGTGGTGTTGATTCCAGCTTGGCTCTCACCTTACCTGACCTTTTTTTCAGGACGTTGACAGTGAAGAAACGCAAAGAGGAGTGAAGCAGCGGCTGCAGTAGCAGAAAATGACGTCAGAAATGACGAGGACCAAAAAGTGACGTCTTCGAAACGTTGTATAGACGTGTTGTATAGACGTGTTTGAAAGTTTACTCATAAAGAAAATGTCAGCTCTCTGTCGACATGAAATTAATCATGCTTGGCCACACATACAGGCCTGTAACAAATTCTGGGGCAAACCACTGGTAACGTTGTAGTCTACCCTGTGACATTGTGTTTTCATTTCTTCAGCACGCTGTCAGTGAGGTAAAAATTAAGCAATCTTATCTCCCAGTTAGACGACACATCCTCAACCTATCAGAAGACAGAGGAACACAAGGCAGAGCCTAACGCAAGGCTTGAATCAAGAGGGTGATGCAGTCAAGAGAGAGACAGTGTTCTCAATTTGTATTATTTTCTTTACTCTGAACTGAGTCATATATATATATATATATAGCACTTTTTTTTTGTAACAATGCTCCTACTTGTACTTTTTCCACCCCCTATATATGTATGTGTGTGTGTGTGTGTGTGTGTGTGTGTGTGTGTGTATATATATATACATATATATATAGCATTTTTAGCTGTACAGATATATGTACAGATACTCTTTCCAAAAGTGTCACTGTTGTTAGAACTGTCAGGTCTGTATGTTTAGTCTGTCTGGAGATCAGTAAGATAAGGTAGAAGTGCAACAGAGTCTCTCTCTTGTCAAAGGCTGATGAAGTTCTGATCAATATCAACAAATGGGGTGACTTGTTGCCTGAGTAAAAACACTCAACATTTGAAGCACAAAACCACTAGTTCACACCTGAGTAAAGTCTGTCATGAGATTACAACTTAATGACAATGAGTTTAATACATAAACTGAAGCTTCAGTGCTTAAGAATGGGGATATTAATGACCTCTAAAAGTTTAGGTTAATTTACATATAACAAGAGACAGGGAGAGAGAGAGAGAGCGAGAGAGAGAGAGAGTGAGAGTGAGAGAGAGAGAGAGCGCTCATGGTAAAATGCTCTAGGTTTTTTTTTTTTGTAGGTTTTTTTGTAATTGGGTTTGATCTTTTAGGGCCTTAGCTGAACAGATTGCTAAGTGGTTCCCACAGCTGTCTGTACGCGTCCCTGGGGGTCTTAGCCACCGCTAAGCTAGAGATCAAGTGTGACCGCCTCTCTGTGTGTCTACTGGGCACTTAACAAGCTTGCAGCTTAAATGCTAGCACACTAAATTGTATGTAACTTTTCAGTTCACACCAATAGCACAAGCATTATTGATTTCTTGTCTGCCTGCACTGCCTTGCAAAACACTAATGGCACGGGTCAATAATGCCTCTCTCCACATCCAGTATCACACTTAGCCCTAAAAATAACCGCTTGCTGTTTCTCTAAGGTTCCTGTGGCCCCAAAGCGACCTACAGTTGGGCAGAATTTCACTTTTTTTTAATGCACTTTTTTTTTTAAAACACCATCACACATCAGACAGGCTTAAGGTTACAAAGGTCTTAAGCAAATCTATCTGAGTGCTTTTAATTCTACTTGTGTTGGTCCAATAACGTTTAAAGATCGGGAGGCCATCTAAAGTCGTCCGCGTCGCTGATAAGAGAAGACATAGCGGGGAGAACCAGAGATCGATATGTCACGTCGAAGAAACTGTTTTTCTTCCACTGGAGCCGAGCCATTTTGTTTTGTTTTTTTTCCTCCATTAAAATATTAGAGGTAAAAGAACTATGTTTAAACAAAATGTCTGGCTATAAGTGACAGAGTCCTTTGTCAGGTTAATTTCACCTGCCCCCCCCCCCCCCCCCCCCCCCCCCCCCCCCCTTCTGGTCTTGAACTTGTGTGTAAAGAGTTTCAAATATTTCAGTTTCACATTTTTTTTGGCACCATTTGGTTCGTTTAAACATGGATATATACAATAATTCACACGCTGATAAGAAACACTTAGGTTTTGCTAATAAGTCTGTGCATGTTCATTTTGAACACTTTTGACTGTGTGTGTGTTTTTTTTTGTTTTTTTTTTAAGCTCTCCACTTTGTTTGACTGATTAGCGAGAAAGTTGTTTTTCTCACCTGTCTCAGGTGTAGCCCTGAACCCAAAGTGGTGGGACCAGCCGGAAAAAGACTATGCTAGACATCGATACAGCAATACGCAAACTTTAACAATACCGCCAATCCCTCTGTTGGTGCTGAGAGAGCAAATCGATGACGGTAGAGAAACAGAGACCCTGAGCAGTGGCAGCTGATCACTCAGGTTAATCCAGTTTAATTAAAGTTTCACCAAATTCATTTCATAAAATGATTTAACTCTGTTTCTTTTCTTCTTTTTCTTTCTTGGAAAGTCAGTCTGAGTTTCAACTATTTTTAAAAAAAAAAAAAAAATCTCAACAGCATTTGCTCTGTTTATGGTAGAACATTTCCATGACATCTGAAAGGATTAGTGCCGTTTAAGGTCATGTGACAAGAGATGTTGAATCTACACAAGACATGTAGCTTTTGGATTAGTCAATCAATACACTTTCTTTGGTTGTCATACCAACTGTACTCTTTTTTTTTTTTTCATTGAAAATACATCAAGATAAGAACTGCCAAAACGCAGTCTTGTGTGGCTGTAATACATCCCTGTGATATTATATATTATAATATATGCATAATATATGTGATACATATAATGCATATATTTTCATGTGGACCGACCAGTGTGGCCTCTTCAGAGTGGACACACCTGTTACCCAGGTAAACACCAGCCTTTCCTTGCGTGGTGAAGACAACAGCAAAAGCCAGGAATCTGGCCCTCAAGTACTAGATTTAGGCAACCTGGCCTCAGGCATTGCCCAAAATCCATGCTACTTTCCTATTAGCCCTAAGACAAGAACACTTAACATTGTTACGTTTGTGTTTTGAACCCAATTATAGTTTAGATTCTGAAAAGAGGAACTAATTATTAGCAATCTGCTTTTTATCATATCAAGTGAATATGCTCCATTTGGCCAGAGATTTCAAAAAGATTTGTGAGATCCAGTTCAAACCACCGAACAACCAAATAGCTCCCAGATGAACTGTGTGTTTTCTTTCGTTCTCTGTGTTGTCAACTGATGTTCTCAATGACGGTGAATTCAGTAATCAACCTGACCGACTGTCAGTCTGAAATGATTCATTTACTTATTGACCAGGATCATCTCTTGTTTTCTAAATCTTATTACTCCTATCATCCATTTCACTTAGTGTGGTTTCATGTCAGACAAACCTAAATCTAGCATCGAGGGAATCCGACATGCCTGAATTACCCGAAAGAGAAATTAAATAAAAATCTGACGCAACCCACCTGTGATAAAGAAATCGTATTTCCCATTTGTGCTCACTACATATCGGTGCCAGTATCAATGTTCTGCCTGTGGGTGTCGCTAGAGAGTAACCAATGGCTTCCTTTCCTCCTCCCCCTCCTCCTTTTCTTTTGTGTGTGTGTGTGTGTGTGTGTGCGTGCGTGTGTGTGTGTGTGTGTGTGTGTGTGTCGGCTAGAAAGTGAGCCTGAGTTTCCAGCTGAGTGCTTGCTCTCCTCTCAGTGTGTGTGTGTGTTGTCATTATTATTATCCAGTCTGCTCCAAGCGCAGAATGGCCAGATCCACTCAGACTGAAACAAGAAGCCAGCAGCATCCACCACAGCCGCACCATCTCGTACCCACCAGCCTGGTTTTCAGTGGACCGGGGGCACCACCGACCCAACCTCCACTCCTCCTAATTCCGCACCAGCACCAGTACGCTCAGATCCCATTTCCTAAACCCATGAACGGGTCAGAATCCATCTCCATTCATCCGGAGAACGGAACCATGAAAGACCAAGACGCTATAAAACTATTTATCGGCCAAATACCGCGGAACCTTGAAGAGAAAGACCTGAAACCCTTATTCGAACAGTTTGGAAAAATCCACGAATTGACAGTTTTGAAGGACCGCTACACTGGCATGCATAAAGGTAAACGCGTACTCTCGAGTCGACACAACTGGTTCGCAGTCTGGCCTGTTTTTATAAAGATGTGTCCCTTTTGGGGCAGATAATAGAAATGACATGCTAACTTCAGTGTTTGGTTCATAACGGTATTTCGTTTCAGCTTTACTGACAATTGTATCTGTTGCCCTCTTTGTTCGAAAATAACGAAGCGACGGGGGCATAGATTTAATTGCGGATTATTTGTGAGGAAACGTCTGGGTCACAAAAAAATGTTTGATCGTTTTTAGTCTTTTTTAACACGTTACCAAAATCGTTATTACCCATAAAACGACAGATAAAATTCTTATTTGTTAAATTGTATATTGTAGCCTGCTGTTATTGTCTCACACGTGAGGATCAACGTTACAGCAAACGAACTACGCACGTATAAGAATAATATTGTGGAGGTGTTGAGCGCTATTTCAAAAGCATGGTAATGACGTAGGCTGCTCAGAGGTTTCCTCCTGCTTTTGCTCGTGTTGCAATTTAATTGTATCTTTTATTACGCTTTCTCAGAACTGGGGCAAAGACGCTTATGACTAATGTATTTTTAAATAGCCTTCTTCTGTCTGTCCCATCTTTTGAAAAAGGAGAACATCATTTATTCATCCTGTGTGCTTTCCTAAATAGCTCTTCATGCTCAGCACAAGAGAAGTCTCAAGCTCGATACTTTAGTGTTGTAGTGTGGTTGTATGTTTGTTAGAAATTCTGTACACAATACTTCAGTTATTATTAAACGTCACAAGGTTCGTCCTCGTAACACACACACACACGCACACACACACAGAGAGAGAGAGAGAGAGAGAGAGAGAGAGAGAGAGAGATGTCGAAAGAGTACAAATAATCGAATGTAAACGCAAAGGCACTTGACAAAACAGACGCGACTCCGCGCTATTATAACGAACCTGTTCTTATCGGCGCCATTTAACCGAGCTTATGCAATTGTTGCGAAAACTGAATTTCTATTCGTCTTCGTTAGCGTCAATTAAGACTCCCGCAGCTCATGGATCCTGTCAGCAGCATGCCCCAGGTTATGCTAATTGTGCTTACTGAAAGAAAATGTGTTTTTTTTTTCCATCGGCTAATTTCACGACGCTTTTCACATTGGGAAGGAGTAGATATCAAACAAACTTAAATATCTTTCCTTAAAACACACATCACATATGTATCATCTGAATTGTCAGTTTGTTGTGTTTCTGGACTGCAGATCAGACGTTATTTGATATTCAACAACTGTAGTCTGTTTCTGTTACGAATTGTAAGGAGTAATAGCCTTAGTGGTCCACCTACAAACGTTTCCAATTTTCAGGGGAAGGACAACACCTCTTCAGTGCGCGCGCTCTCTCTCTCTCTCCTCCCGCTCTCTCTGTGTATACACACAAACGCCTGTGAGCGTGCAGAGGTTTGCAGAAAGGAGGCTTTTGTTTTGAAACGTAAAAAATATTAGACTTCTGTTCCAAACGGTGTAACCAAATAGGAAATCTCATTGAAAAAGGTCATTGCTTTGTTTCCAGTCGCTCAGATGCCGTAGTTACAAAATTAGACGAAGTTATATTTATGAACAACATGCTGAAATAGTTTTGACGCTTTTTTCATTTAAAGTTTTAGTTTGACTATTTTTGCGTTTACTTGATTAAGAACTGCAATGCGAAACGCACTTGTTGGAGCGTTTTTACCGGGACAGGCATGTTTGTTGTAGAATGAGTCACTCAATCCTTCTTGTCTTTTTTTTTTTTTTTTTTTGGGAGAAAGGGTGTGTGTATGTGTGGGGGGAGTGTTTTTCATTGAGGGGGATCACATGTAGAAGACACGTTTTGGATGGGGTAACACATTTCTGCGTCACTAATCCTACAGGGAGAAAACATAGCATTATTCTGTAAGGCGTGATAGCGAAGCATGCTCCCAAGGGAGCGGATTAGTTCTGTCTGAAGCTTCAGTCTTTTGGATCATCAGGTTTGAGTACATGTTTCCTAATTAAAAAGTGGGGACGCTCGATGCTTACGGTGACTAATACTGCCATGTGTCAGCTCTCTGCCAATTATTTCTTACCAGTTCAGAATGAACAGGCTAACCTTGTTTCTTCTTTTTTTTCCCCTGATGTTGAATTGATCACTCAAGGTTTGAGTCTCTCCCTTGGCTCCTAATTAAACTGTTAACCTTAGTTTTTTTTCCACGTTCCAATTCTACTGATAATGTCAATGTTTGTATAAAAAAAAAATCAACAATAGAATTTTAGTAGTTTGTAGCTCAAACCTGTTGCGGTTGCTGTATAGTATGTCGCCTATTGAATGCAGTCAGTCCAAGTGGATTTGAATAGAAATGCCTGGCTTTGTTTTTAACAGTTCACAGATCAATTTTTTCCAGGGTGCTGACTGAACTTTCTGTAACCTGTTTATGGGGATGGT
The DNA here is from genome assembly GCF_902362185.1 of Chanos chanos. Lineage (NCBI taxonomy): Eukaryota > Metazoa > Chordata > Actinopteri > Gonorynchiformes > Chanidae > Chanos > Chanos chanos. The sequence continues at coordinate 4,684,678 of NC_044503.1, read as the reverse complement.
CTTCATTGGCTCTAGAAATGATAGGTCCACTATCTCTCTCTCTCTCTCCCTCACACAGACGCGCACGCACACACACACACACACACCAAGTTACTCACCCCCCCCCCCTCCCACCCCCACCCCCACATCCATCCATCTACATGCCACACATTAAACACACACACACACACACACACTTACACATATATAGTTACACACCGACTGTGGAGCACGGGGCTTCATTCACTGTAGACGTTCAGTACAAACCGGGCTGCTCTCACATCTGCCCTCTACGGAGGCAGAGTATTCATACTGAAGTAGTGTGAGGAGGATCAGTGTGTTAATGCGTTTATAAATGGACTGGAGATATTGCCGTAGACCCTGACGCATTAAATCATAGGAATAACCTAATGAAATATTTATATGTGTTTTATTTTTTACTCACCCTCTCAGATGAATGACCCCCACAAGCTGGTGCTTGTGTAACAGCAGAAAACTAAAGAAAAATCAGCCCTGCTAGCAGACACACACGCACAAGCACACGCACGAGCACACACACATACACATACGCGCGCACACACACACACACACGCTCGTGCGTGCGTACACACACACAAGGAATGTTCCCCTTACTCAAGAGTTTTGCCCTTCAGACTACGTGAGATTAAATTATTTAAAGTTAGATTTCATATTAAACAGAGTTTTAGCAGATATGGGATTTTTAAGGTTAGCATAAATTACAGTATTTTGACAGTTAAATCAATTCTTCATGATGGTATGCTTACTGCGCTTTTAATAGAATAACATTAAAAATCCTTCCCCAAACGAATGAAGTAGCTAACTAAATGTTTCAACATAGTTTGTATGTGATAAAAACTGAGACTTAATTTTTTTCTTTTTCCTTTCTTTCTTTCTTTCTTTCTTTCTTTCTTTCTTTCTTTCTTTCTTTTTTCCCCCCAAACTTTTTGGTGCTGACACATCAACTTGCTGAT
>NC_044503.1:4671207-4678707 GCF_902362185.1 Chanos chanos | reverse complement strand
CTCTCTCTCTCTCACTCTCTCTCTCTCTCTCTCTCTGTGTCTGGGTGGTACATAGTGCTGGCGTGTTAACAGATTTGATGTGAGTGATGTATATATTTAATGCCATACAGAAAAGTGTTATATGTTCCACTGTGTTGGTGTGAGTTGAGTTTGAGGTATATAGGCACCATATCATATCCAGTCCTGACTGTAGCAACTTTGCAGCTAAAGCCTTCAGACGTTAAGCACTTAGCAACCACCTCAGTTCCAATGCTAACCATGCTGCCATGCTGATTAACCGCAAAGATTTCCTTCATTATTATTATTACTATTATTATTATTATTATTATTGATTTTAAGAGTGTGCTTCTGTAGAAAAGGTCTCCAAGAACATGAGAATGTTCCTTTCATGTTTGACGTAGCCACTAATTTACTTTAGACGGCATCCAGGGTCTTTGAATGGAAATGCCATTTGGCTCTGGTTACCGGGAAATGCATTAGCAACGCGGAACAGAACAGGGCAAGCTCTTGCTTGTTTGGAACTCGCTTTATGCTAATTATTTCTATTTAGATTATTTCATTATTTTTTTGTGTTTTTTTTTTTTGAGTAATTCCCATATCATGCAGGACATCATTAAAAACCCTGGATGGGCTATTTATCAAAACAAGCTCTGTTCGTAGAGCAAGCCGTGTCATAGCTTGACAGAAAGGTTAACTAATTATCGTCTGTGGTGCAGAAGCATAGATGAGATGATGCAGCTTATGAAAACTGAGAGAGAGAGAGGGAGAGCAAGAGAGAGAGACAGACAGAAAGAGAGGGAGAGAGAGAGAGACAAACAGAAAGAGAGAGAGAGAGAGAGCGAGAAAATGCTAATTACATTTGTAGATGTCTTGAAAAGGCGAAGAGCTTTGATGTGGGGTCGGAGTCTGAGAGATGCCTTTCAATTTGTCAAATTAAAGGAAGAGTCATGAAAAGAGCAGAATCCAGCCGACGGGACGGCGTGCGAGAGATGACCATTCTTCTGCTAAAAAGGCCTGTGATTTTTTTCAGAGTTGTTATTTTGATTTGATCTGCAGTCATAATTGGATGCAGCCAGAGACGAGAGGGATGAAAAGAAACATGTCATGTCGAACCAAAAGGAGACCTTTATCACAGAGCCTCTGAAGACTCCAGACCTTAGCTGTTTTTTTTTTTTTTTGTCTTTTTAAAATTTTTTTGTCTTTTTCTTTTCTTTTTTCTTTCTTTTTTTTTTTGTTGTTGTTGCCATGGCTTTATATTTGGTACCCTGGCTTTATTGTGATATGTAGTCTAAAAGCTTTGTTTGTTTGTTTGTTTATTTATTTATTTATTGACCCCAGACAAGAAGCTCATTAAAATGTTTGATGCTTAATATTCGATAAGTGGCCAAAGTCAGCTGAAATAGCATGTCTTTGTCACTGATCAGCAGACAAGGGTTAATGCCTGTAACAGTAACCCCTGGGTTTCTTTAATGTGTGAGTGGGCAGTGTCTTACAGTCTGTCTCCCTAAAGCACTGCTGCCTTTAATATTGTCACGTCTATAGATTGGTTTCTGCCATTTGCAGAGGCAGTCTGTAAGCGCATGTCAACAAATCAATCCTCTAGTCTCCAGAGCGGAGCAGTGTGTGTGTGTGTGTGTGTGTGTGTGTGTGTGCCTGTGTGTGTGTGTGTGTGTGCATGGATGAGTGTGTGTTCAGTTCATGTGTGTGTGTTTGTGTGTGTGTGTGTGTATGTGTGCGTGCATGGATGAGTGTGTGTTCAGTTCATGTGTATGTGTGTATGTGTGTGTGTGTGTGTGTGTGTGTGTGTGTGTGTGCCTGTGTGTATGTGTGTGTGTGTGTGTGTGTGCATGGATGAGTGTGTGTTCAGTTCATGTGTGTGTGTTTGCGTGTGTGTGTGTGTATGTGTGTATGTGTGTGCATGCCTGTGTGAGAGCATATTCAGGTCAGAGTGAGAGGTTCTCCGGTGTTCTCCGATTGACTCAAAGTTTTCCCAGGAGGACCCAGGGAAGAGACTGGACTTCCTTAAAAGGTGCCAGACTCAGTTAAGCTTTACGGGCTCTTCTGTATGCCTGCTTATTCCACTCAGCTCATTAGCACCTAATTATGCCCGGGGCAGGGGGAAATATTGTTGTCTAAACAATGACTGAATGTTCTTTGGAGAAAACGCCCCCCCCCCCCCCCCCCCCACACACACACACACACACACACACACACACACAATAAACAAATGCATGCAAACCTTCACCCTCTTCCCTGTTTTCTCGGGAGGAGGTTTTGTTCATTATCAAGAAAGTGTTTCTCAGATCAGAGGGGGTTCGTGACACTGCGAGTGAGTGATTTTGAACAGTGAAGACTCAAAGCTCAGTCTTCCTTTGATTTTCCTTCATATTCAATACACACAGATCAGCTCTAGCCCCACACAGCCCGTTAGCATTCCGCTAATCACGGAGCTTTGACAGTGGCACCGCTGTTTCTCTCACCTCTTGTTCCCCTAGAACTCCGCGATTTCCTCTCCAACCTGTTCCTTGGTCTTAAGCGAATCTGTCTAGGTGGTGTATGGTCAATGATGGTGAGTCTCCATCTAAATTCAGTGTGAATGTAGGGGGCTGAGCTGTTAGCTTCACCCTCTCGGCCGGCGAGTGAGAGACTGAGAACAGAGGGTCAGTTTTTTTGGGCACAGTCCAGCAGAGAACAGTTCCAAGGCAATAAAAAATGGAGCAGGAGGTGCTAAGAGAAGGATGGAGGGATAGAAGGGGAATGAGGAGAGAAGAGGAGGATAGGCTCTCAGACAGGGGTAAAAAAAAAGATGATCTTGTATTTTGTTGAAAAAGACAGAAAAAAAAAAATGGTTTGAAACCTCGCGACCTCCGCGAGGTTGAACGGAGGTTGATGCAATTCAGGTTCAAAGCCTCACTTTACGGTCACGGTGACTCTGACGTGACCCTAATCTGTTAGATTACAGTTTTAGCACCGTCGGGCTGTGGATTTAAAGAACCGAGATTGGAAGAACCGAGTGGGAGAGAGTCGGTGCTTCTCTGTTTAACAGGAGAAATTGACTGGTGATGAGTGCCTGATGAAACAGTCTGAAAAGTGGCGAGGACAGACAGACATTATACACTGAAAGCCTCTGGTTTGAAGGAGAATGTGTCAGAAATGAGGCGAGGGATAGATTATGGTTGGGTTTAGGTTTGAGACCAAACAGGTCATGACCAAACAGATCTCAATTAGGGATAGGTCTGAGATTATAAGAGTCTGCGTTTGGTAAATTATAGTTTAAATTAGATGTAAGACCAGTTGTTTGGTTAACTGTGATGAGGGTTTGGTTTAATGTTTGATAGATTAGGATTAGATTTGTCAGAGAGGTTTAAAACCAAAGAGAGGTTTGATAGATTATGTATAGGGATCAGGTTTAAAGACCATACGTTTGGTAAATCATGGTTCAGTTTTGATTTAATCTGATAAAACCAACTGTTTGTAGTATTTGTTCCAGATTAAGATTTTCTGGGTTATGTTTAAAACCAAACGTGTGATGGATCACGTTCAGCGTTAGGTTTAAGACCAGTTGTCTGATTGTGGCTCAGTTTCTCTTAAGAGATGTTTTCATACTAGTAAAAGCCCTGCTCTCCACTCACCTCTGTGTCCTCAGACCTGACTGAGTCAGTGGACGGACTGAAACCGCCGCGCCCGCTCATTATGACGGAGAAACAGGCAGATAGGACAGCTCATTTTACAGCACGTGAGCACGTTTGGATGTGTTTTCTCGTCTTTCTTTTAGATTTTTTTATCAAACGACACTGCGGATCGTTACTGTCCCCTGATTTCAGCGCGCTGCTCTGTCAGCGAGCTCCGCTCTGTGCAGCCTTTCTCTTCTATTTCTTTGTTTCTTTCTTTCTTTCTTTTTCTTTTTTTTTTTTAGACTCCTCGTCATCTTTCAAACAGTTTCATCATGCGCAGAGCTCGGCTCTCGGTATGCAACTGAATGTCGGTAATTTGTACGCGTTTGGATTCCAATTATGAAGTTGTTGAAGCTTTTGCCTTTGGGCTCCCAATTTGTATTACGCCATACATTAAAGCTCGGAGAACCATTTTTAAAATGAGATTGTATTTCTTTCTTTTTTTTCTTTCTTTCTTTCTTTCTTTTTTTTTTTTTTTTTAGTCCTCGCTAATATTACTGCGGTAGCTAATTTACTTTTGATACTCACCCTCGTTTTTTTCTCCTCTCCTTTTTCCTTTTTTTTTTAAAATTTTTATTTTACAAATGCATCCAATTTAGAGGCTGTGTAATTGTGAGATACCAGCAATATCCTTCATGTTTGGGGGGTGGGGGGTGGGGGGTGGGGGAAGGGGTGGTGTCATAGAAAGTGTGTGTGTTTGTAAGAAGATACTAGAAATGTAATATTAAATCTTTGATGTGTCTCGAGAACGGCTTTGTCTCTCCGTGAGACGGGACTCTAATGAACGCGGGGAATAATGACTGTCTGTCTTTTTTTCTCTCTCTCTCTCTCTCTCTCTCTCTCTCTCTCTCTCTTCTCCCTCACCATTGGAAATCATTAAATGTAGGTGGGTCTGTAATAAAAACGCTGTCCGTTTTGATATAAACCGTGAGGCCTTTCAGGAATAAGGTCGGATCCCTAGGCTCTGTGGTAGGGAGTATGAGGTCAGTGGGGCGTCGGGGGTCACTGACGGAAGAAAACGTGCCTGCTTTTCATAGAGTCTAATTTAGGCCTGAGAGAGTGCTGCGGTGTAGAGATTTTGTACCTGTGCAGATGTGTAAATACGTTTAGACATGTCTGTGTGCATGTATGTGTGTGTGTGTGTGTGTGTGTGTATAATAAGATGCATTAGTCAATTATTCAGATGTGTAGATGTCTAAATATATTTGCATATATATATGTGTGTGTGTGTGTGTGTGTGTGTGTGTAATAAGATGCATTAGTCAGTTACTCAGATGACACAAAGAGGGATCAGTGTATTAAACACGGATGTACAAATGATCAGAGAGAATGAAAGCTACCAAGGGTAGAGTGACATGTTAATGTGCTGGACGGCCCAGAGCAGTAAATTATACAAACCGGGCAGTCATCACACACTCTCTCATTTGACCGTGTACGTCTGTATATGTGTCGTCTGTGTGTGTGTGTGAGCGCAAACAGCCAACTTGGCCATAGTTAAATCAGAGTGTGTATTGTCCCAGTCTGGACCAACATGGAATACTATAAACAGAGTTAAAACACTGGCTGGTTTGCTCTCTCTCTTTCTCTCTCGCTCTTTCTGTGTGTGTGTGTGTGTGTGTGAGAGAGAGAGAGAGAGAGAGAGAAAGAGACAGAATGAGACAAATGCTGGTTTAATGACTCCTGTCACATTGTCTCACGTGAAATAGTTGATATGTAACCATGTATATGTTGTTGCCATGCCAACTACAACTTTTCATACTCTGTTTAATCAGAAAACCTCATTTGAAAAAAAAAAAAGGAAAAAAAAAGGTCATGTGATCAGATGAATCATCCTCCGCCCTGTTCCCGGCGCGCCGACGAGGGTATGTGCGGTTAACGCCGACAGAAACCTATTGGCCCGGGTTCTGGTTTCCCACCGCGAGCGGGTCTGGCAGCTCAGTTACGGCGCAGGATGGCGTGTTCCTGGCATGGCGTGGCTTCACTCAGCCCCTCACAGGGCAAAGTAAACGCCAGTAAACACAAAGCCGTCTGAGCGGTCTGGTGGGCCTGAACAGGAGCGACGGTTTTCAGGAGGACAACGTTCCCCGTCTCCGGGGGCAACGCAGATCACCGAGTGGTTTTACGAATGTGAAAACGATGTAAAGCTGAAGGCCATGAAGGTCTGAGTCATCAGCTCTCAGACCAACTAGATACTTATGGAAGATTCTAGAACAAAGCCTGAGAGATGGAGTTTTCCAACCACCATCTTACGAAACACCAAATGATGAAGTTTCTAATGGAAGAATGGTAACGCGTCTCGGTGTCAAGACATAACGAAGTCCAATTAAGACACATTATGTCAGTTTTGCTTACTTTAGGCTGTTATTTGTATACAGTTAATGAGGAGATGGTTATAACTCTGAGAGAAGTTAAACCAGTCTTTGAAAATGCGACAACTTTGCGCAACAACTTTGTAGATGTGGCAAAGAAGTTCGTTCAGGGCCTTGTGCGAATGGTTGTGAGCGTGTGCGTCTGCGTGTGCTTGTGCAGATGTCTATTTCTGTGTTCGTTCTCTCTCCTCTGTTTGAGCATGGACTTACTTCAAAAAAAAAAAAAAAAGAAAAAAAAAAAAAGAAAAATCTCCTCTTTCTTCTCTAGTTTTTTGTTTTTGAATTTTGTTTGGTTCTGAGCACGGCTCTGATCCAATAGCCCTCTCATTGTTTATCTATTTATAAACTGGAACACGCTCCTGACGAATACTGTATTGGATTCTATTCATGGTCGCCCTGTATCGAATGCTGGGCGCGTGTGTGCGCATGTGTGTGTGTGTGTGTGTGTTTGTTTGTTTGTTGTTTACTTGTTCTCGGTGTGTAATGTTATGTTGTTCTCTCCTCTGTGATGCAGGCTGTGCCTTTCTCACCTACTGCGCCCGTGAGTCAGCGATCAAAGCCCAGAACGCTCTCCACGAACAGAAGACATTGCCAGGGGTAAGTCTGTGCCTTTTGTTTTTTTTTTGTTTTTTTTTTGTGGTGGTGGTGGTGGTGCCTTTTCAGCCCCTGTTGTCACTTTGCTGTAGCTCTCAGACTGTGGGTGTCGCAGACAGGGGGGAGGACCGGGGTGGGGGGGGGGTTTCTGGCTAAAGCCTCAGTACAGCGGTCAATCAATACGCCAGCCTTTTAAGATCAGGCTTTAGCGTCGAGGGGTTCGTGTGTTCAGCCCCCCCCCCCTCCCCTTCCCTTTCCCCCTCTCCCGTGCACCCCCCCCCCCCCCCCCCCCCCGCCCCAACGGGCCGTCGCCGTGCATTGATCAGGCATTTTCGGCTGAGAGAAATCTTGTAACAGCTCGCAACATATGTCAATTCATTTATTCTTTCTATCTTTCCCAAACTGCTCTATTTACAAAAGAGTGGTGAGTGGTCTGAGCAATACAGAAAATAAACATTTCCAACCCAAGGGGTGGGGGGACGGGGGGTGTTAAAGAGAGCGAGAAGGAGAGGAAGAGAGAGAGAAAAAGAAAAAAAGTATAGAGAGAACAACGCTAAGAGAAAAAGAGATAACTGGAAAAGGACAGTTTCATATCTGTGGACTCTGTTTGAGCTATAAGCACAAGGCAGTGGGTTAAACTGTACTGTAATGTTCAACTCTAATAGCGTGGTTGGCACATTTAAAAGTTAAAATAAGTAATCCAACATTACAAGTAACCCATCCAGCGGTTTCCTTAAACAGTTCCTGTAAAATGGTTAACTGGTCTCACTGGGATTCTAAGGAATGGCATTATCTTATTTGTTGCTTTTTTTTTTTTTTCGTTTTTAACCGAAACCAGCGCAACTGGTCCGAAGTTGCAAAAA
>NC_044503.1:4653707-4658707 GCF_902362185.1 Chanos chanos | reverse complement strand
AAGAATGTGTACGGCACCCTTTCATTATAGAGATCTACTGAAGAATGTGTACAGCTCCCTTTCATTATAGAGATCTACTGAAGAACATGTACAGCTCCCTTTCATTAAAGAGATCTACTGAAGAACATGTACAGCTCCCGTCATTATAGAGATCTACTGAAGAACATGTACAGCACCCTTTCATTATAGAGATCTACTGAAGAATGTGTACAGCACCCTTTCATTATAGAGATCTACTGAAGAACATGTACAGCACCCTTTCATTATAGAGATCTACTGAAGAATGTGTACAGCACCCTTTCATTATAGAGATCTACTGAAGAACATGTACAGCTCCCGTCATTAAAGAGATCTACTGAAGAACATGTACAGCTCCCTTTCATTATAGAGATCTACTGAAGAATGTGTACAGCTCCCTTTCATTATAGAGATCTACTGAAGAACATGTACAGCTCCCTTTCATTATAGAGATCTACTGAAGAATGTGTACAGCTCCCTTTCATTAAAGAGATCTACTGAAGAATGTGTGCAGCTCCCTTTCATTATAGAGATCTACTGAAGAATGTGTACAGCACCCTTTCATTATAGAGATCTACTGAAGAATCTTCACTCAACTGCAGCTGGCAGATTACTAGCTCGCAGGCTTGTTCTCTGCTGAAAATACGACCATCTCCAATACAACACGCCCACAAAGTGTTCTGAGAAAATCATCAGTTATATGTTTACTATACATTGTAATCTAATTTAATCTAATCTAATCTTCTTCTGATCATTGTTGTTACTACGTTAATGATCATATGTCTCAGGTTGTAAAAACTAATCTTCCTTATGACAGATAATGCATAATGTCCAAGACTAACAATTAACAGTTTAATTAGAGTTAAGAGCAATTATCAGCCAGGTCACAAATATCAACACAATTTATTTCTTTAAGGTTACAATCAGGAATGAAGTCACAGTATAATTTAAATCCTACAGGCATGGCTGTGTTAGACATATTTAGGAATAATACTTGCAGGGTATTCAGAGAGGCATCAGTTATATGAAAATTCATCATTCTGGATAGCATAGAGCATTGGGACTCATTTGACAATGAATATTAATATGGCGATGATAATGAATTGGCCTGTGTTATAACTCTTAATGGTTTATTAAGGAGTTTATTAGTTTAGACTCCGCAATTTCCCTCAGCAGCAAACTTACTGTCGCTGAACCATTGTCTTACGTATTCCTGTGGACCACTGAATGCCTAAAGTTTTCTAAATACCTCGGAAATTCAAACTCATTTTCGGTGCTATCATTCACCTGCAAGAGAATAATCTGTCTTTGTGTGGACATTAAAAGCTCGGGGTTGTATCACTGCGATCAAATGGGCATGTTATGAATGTCTGAGATATACATGTACTGTAATGGGGTGGGGAGAATAAGGATAAATGGAGAGAGAGAGAGAGAGTGTAATGCATTGTCTCTCCAGTAACATAGCAACATACTTTAGTCTACTGAGTCACTTCCCCTAATCATCGGTAGTGGAGCATCCAGTTAAACAGTACGAGACAATTTCCGCAAAGAATGCGCCGTGCTAACATTTTCACACCAGCGCAAATATCATTGACAAGACAGTGTTTGATGCCTAATGGTGTTAACGTAAAACAAATGATGTTCTATCGTCGGGTTTGATCCCTCGTGGACTCGATGTTTGGTTTGACTAATGGGTTTTCCTCGTAGATGCAAAGAGACACGATCCCTGAGCGTTAGCTTTGTGGCTCCCCGTCAAAGCCAACCTTTTTTCTCCTCTCCTACCTACGTGCCTTGAAAAAGACAGGGAGAAGAGGAAAAAAAGATTGGTTTTTTTTTTTTTTTCCTTTTTTTTTATTGATTAAGCCCTGCGAAAGTTGTTAGCATAAGCCGGCGCGGAGAGTGCGGCGTTCAGTCATTCTGCATACTTGGAGACTAATTAAAAACAAGCCCCTTTGGTCCCAAGGATGAGCTTAATTAAGTTCGGCCTCTATCGAATGGAGATCATAGCTCAGATCTAAAAGGCTTAGTATGGACTAAATATAGAAACAAGATGCCTGATGACTCTCTGTAGGGCAGTAAGTGCTGAAAAGAGCATTGAAACCGTTAGTGTGTCTGTGTGTTTGCCGTCGTTACTCTAATGGGAACCGTTTTTATACAGTTCAGTGTTCTCTTTAAGGCAAAATAATTTTTTCATGTTGTCAGTATTTTTGTGAAGGTAAAAATAAGCCTCATTTTCACTGTACCTTAATCTTGCCGTGAGGCCAATTCTTTTGGAGCTGTGTCATCATTAAAACGGCCGCTCAATCCTGTGTTCTTCCCCAAAAGACACGTATCGATTTTGGAATGATGAAACCAAGTTGACAAATGGGAGTTTGGCCGTCTTTGATGGACTATTGGAGTTGCACTTTGGGGATATGGGTGACAGTTGAAGGATATGGTACAAGTCCCATTAAAAAAGAAAGAAAGAAAGAAAGAAAAAAATGCTAGTTTTAGCTTCACCTGCCCATGTTCTTCTTTGTCAAGGCTGCATATATTTTACAAGGAAGGCTTGTTTTTTTTTTCTTCACACGTCTGGGTGAGAGGGAGAGAAAGCATGGGAGTGCAGAATTGTTTGCCTTTGTTCTCCTTCTGGAGGTGTGTGTGTGTGTTTTTGTTTTTTTTTAGCTCATGGAGGCGTTTACTGTGTAAGAACTATCTCAGGACTGCATCCTAGCAGACAGGGAAACCTTCACTTTTGAATGACAGCGGTTCTGAAAACCAGCATGATTCAGTAGGACACACTTTGGGGGGAGGAGGATGGGGGTGGGAGTGAGGGGGGGTGGGGCTGGTGGCAAACACCCCCCCCCCCAACCCCCCCCCCCCAAAAAACCCCCAAAAAACCCCCAGAAAGTTATACTCCATACAGTTCTGCAATGTTAAACTCCCATAAAGATAGATAGATAGACAGATAGATACTGTAGATAGATAGACAGATAGACACCCCCACCCTTAGAATTCAGAAGCAATAAGTTTCACATATGAGGGGAAATGTCTGAAGTGTTCAGTTTAGCTCAGTATTACTACCGCCTTTCTTTTTTTTCTTCTTACATCCAGTGTTTGCCTCTTGATTATGTGTCAGATACATTTCAGCTCCATAACACTGACAGACTCCAAATTCCCATGTTTTCTTTCTGCGATTAATGTCCTAAAGGTTAGTCAGCTGCACTGTTCATTGGCTGTTGGAGTTTCAGAACATTTTTAGATAAAATATCTGCTCTCTCGCACTCTAAATAAAAAAAAAAAAAGAAAAAAAAGCCGTGTCCACAGATGGTGTGCCTGGGCACTTCAAACAGACAGGATTACGTCACCTCTGCACGGTCCACTTTGCTCACAGTTGAATACGGACACTGAAAACATTTACAGCCGTGGCTCCGCCGTGCCCGCATACACGAAAACAACCCGAAATCTACTAGGAAAGCCTTTTTCTTTATAGTCGTGTAAATACACGCGATGGGGTCAGCGGAAATCGTCAAGATCAGATGGGGGAAGAAAAAACAAACAAAAAAAACAACACTCCAGATTACAACTGACGTGGCATTGCATTTTATGCGTGTTTCCCTTAAGCGCTGTTGCCTGAGAGAAAAAAAAAAATTGCACTATACTCTAAACAAATAAATAAATAAACTTTTGAAAGGAAGTTAATCTGGACCCGGGGGCATGCCAGCATCCCTGACATTATGCCAGTCAGCCATCTGCTTTGGCAGCTTATTCTGTGTCGAAGCGTTTTTCATTTTCCAAATGGAGTTCCAGAGGAACACAAGTAATTGCTTTCGTGACCTGTTGTCGTGTGGGCGCCGAAAAAAACAACAACAACAAAAAAACAGGGTTTCTCAGGTATTCTTCAGGTATTTAGACTGTGGTTTTTGTCACAGTGTTCGTCTGCTAAAATGAAAGTGTCCAAGACCTTCTCAATTATTCAGTGTGATTGCAAAAATCTCCCTCAGAGGGAAATGTTTGATGAATAGGATTGAAAAGATCTACCCCCCCCCCCCCGCCCCCCCCCACAAAGACGAATCACAAAGAAAGCTATGTTTTAAATCACGTATTCTGTATTAAAGATGACACAAATACTTCAAACATCCAGCTTGTTTGAACATGCACCCCCATGCCCAAACTTTCTAGTTTTATCAGTCCTTTTCCTTTCACTTACATCCTTACCCCCCCCCCCCCCCCCCCCCCACCCCCTCCTGTCCTGTCCCCATCAAAGCCTCTTTTCTCTCTGCTCACGAGCTGTGCTGATTCTCATGGGAACGGAAACGTCGAGCTGCCTCAGGCTTCCCCCGAGCCGCCACACAGCCTACAAATACTCCCTACACGACCAGACACAGTCTTTTTAGCCTGGCACCCTCAAGTACAGCACGTCTGTGTCATAGTCACGATTTGCCTCGACTTGGTTTAGCCGAAACCGACTTACTTAGCATCGCGGTACCTGTAACAGACCTTTTACTATTAGTGCAAGCCTATTCAGTGCAAGCCTTAAAAATGATTATCATTGTTTTAGACAAAGAAAACCTATCCCCCCGGTTGTCTGTTCACGTTACAGTGGCAGGCTAGGCTGTGTTAGGCTCTAATAGCCGAGATTAAATTGTTTTCATTTTTCCCCTAAGCGTAATTATTCATTAAAAACTTAGAGCCCAGCTATGAGTTACCATGACAATAGCAGTAGAATGGAGACAACATAATTTTAACTGATGATTTCACCTCCCTTAGTCTTAGTTTGCGGGGCAGCGTGACTTTTGCACTGTGTGTAATCGTAACGGGGTCTCATTAAAAACTATCTGCATTAATGGAGCAGATGAAAGAAAAAGATAACAATGCATTCGCCTGTCGTCTGATATGATATAACCATTTTGGTTTCCAATTAAGCTTGTGCTTTATAATTGGTCCCGAAAAGGTTTTAAAGGCCCCGTCCCTCACCCGTTAATCTCCTCATTTAACATAGT
>NC_044503.1:4643707-4648707 GCF_902362185.1 Chanos chanos | reverse complement strand
GAGAGGGAGGGAGGGAGAGGGAGAGAGAGAGAGAGAGAGAGAGAGAGAGAGAGAGAGAGAGAGGGAGAGAGAGAGAGAGAGAGAGAGAGAGAGAGAGAGAGAGGGAGGGAGGGAGGGAGAGAGAGAGAGAGAGAGAGAGAGAGAGGGAGGGAGGGAGAGAGAGAGAGAGAGAGAGAGAGAGGACATTGCAGCTGTCTGAAGGACCGATCGAGAAGCTTGTGATGAAGAGTTTGAGGAGCCGGGGAGGAGGGAGAGAAAAGGGGGATGAGTGAAATGAAAGGAGAAGGAGGGGAAGAAAGGAAGAGGATGGCGAAAGAGGGAGGAGAGGGGAAAAAAGAAGAAGAAGAAGAAGAAGAAGAAGAAGATAAGTATTTGAAGAGAAGTTGATAATACAAAGACAAAAAGCAGAATATGTGAGCTGAGGTTGAGAGCTAGAGAGATAATGGAGGGATGGAACGGAGAGTGAGTGAAAGGGAGAGGAAAAGATGAACGGAGAGAGGGACAGAATGAATGTTTGCTTAGGGGTTAGAAAACGGGAATAGGAACAAAGAGTCGCTCTAGTCTTACTCACACACCCAAAGCAAAGTCCAGCCTTATAAAGAATGACCACGCATATTAACTAGATTCAGTGTGTGCGTGTATGTATGTGTATGTGTGTGTGTGTGTGTGTGTGTGTGTGTGTGTGTTGTATGGTGTTTGTGTGTGTGTGTGTGTGTGTGTTGTCATATGCATTGTGTTGTACGGTGTTTGTTTGTTTGTTTGTTTGTTTGTGTGTGTTGCACGACATTACACAAGCTAGGAAAAAAGAATGATTCTTGTCATCTCCGATTTGGACACTAGGGCACCAAACTCACCGTGAAAATGAGATACACGCCGCGTGTCTCTCTCTCTCTCACACACACACACACACACACACACACACAAAAGCATACACACATACACACACACAAAAAATCCTCTGTATCCCATCAGAAGTGGCTGCACTGTCCACAATGTTTCTCTCTCTCTCTCTCTCTCTCTCTTTCTCTTCTCTTTGTGTCTCTAACTACTAGCTATCAGCAATGTTCATCCTCTCTCATTCCTTTTCACCCCGTTTCTCTCTCTCTCTCTCTCTCTCTCTCTCTCTCTCTCTCTCTCTCCTGTAGTAGTGCATCTCTCTCACTATGTGTGTCCTCGTTTAGTGTGTAATGTCAGATAGTACTGTGACAGTGACAGTTCTCTCTCTCTCTCTCTCTCACCACACACACACACACACACACACACACACACACACACACACACACACAAATTCTGAACTCATTAACCTTTGTCTCAAAGATAACTCTGGTGTCAGCGGCTCTACAGGTTGCCTGGCAACAAAAGGGCAGAGGCAGGGGGTAGGTATGGCATAGTCATGCCACCCTGTCGCCCCCACCCCTCCCACCTTATTCAGACTCAGTAAGGGACTGGAGAGAGTGGAAGACACAGTCTGCTGCCTGGGGTTTGTCAGGCTCTGTGTGTGTGTGTGTGTGTGTACATTCGTATGTGTTAATTGCTTGCCAGGACAGGAGATTATGATGTGACTTTTCAAATTTTTGTATCAGTCATTAACCACAGACGTAGGAATGATATAACTTCATCAGGAAACACAAAGCAGAAAGAGAGAGAGAGAGAGAGAGAGAGAGAGACCTTGCAGGTGAGAGAGAAATAAAGAGCGTAAGGGAGGTGTAGAAACAATGGGAGAAATAAAGAAAAAGGAGAGAGAGAGATGGGGACAGGAGGATAAAGGAGGCTAGCTGTGAGGATGTTTGGAGGAGTTGGCTGTTAGCTGTTGGTTCTCCTGTGGTCTACACGGTTTAATCAGTCAACCTCAGTGCTGTAATGATGCCATCTGCTATATGGGAAAACAGCAGCTGTAGGCCAGCTGAGAGATGTCTCCCATACATCCCGTCTGATCACTGCTTAATCTGCTGCTTCCTTTTCTCTCTCTCTCTCTCTCCCTCTACCTCTCTCTCACTCTCCCACTCTCTTTCTTTCTTTTCTGTCCTCTTCTCTCTCTCTCTCTCTCTCTCTCTCTCTCTCTCTTTCTTTTCTGTCTTCTCCTCTCTCTCCCTTCCTCTCTCTCTCTCTCTCTCTCTCTCTCTTTCTC
This sequence comes from Chanos chanos, assembly GCF_902362185.1. Lineage (NCBI taxonomy): Eukaryota > Metazoa > Chordata > Actinopteri > Gonorynchiformes > Chanidae > Chanos > Chanos chanos. The sequence goes on along the minus strand of NC_044503.1, from coordinate 4,646,579 downwards.
TGTCTCTCTTTTCTGTCCTCTTCTCTCTCTCTTTCCCCTTCCTCTCTCTCTCTCTGTAACTATGATGATGTCATCGTTTAGGGGGTTGTAGAACCTCACACAGGAACCACTTGGATGCTCCATTTCACTGGAGTCTGTGGAAACAAGAACCATTCTGGTGCAATGACTGTATTTTCAATAATCTTTGAAATGTCTTCTCCATCAATTCAGATGGTCCTCTGTAAGGCAAGAGACCCCATAACTCAGTGCGTAATGCGTTTAAATTTCTCTGGTGGATGGAAACACATTGGAGGGCATTTGGCGGTACCGCTGACAGATTGGGAGAGATGGCTTTGTTTAAGTATTTGAGCGTGGCTGTTTATTTCTGTGTGTTTATTTTTTATGCAGCTTGATGGACGGGGTTTGGCTCATATTCTCGTCGTGATTAATGAAACGCTGAATATTGTGGATCATTCCTTTCTGTTTTTATTTTATCATTTCATTCAAAGTCTTCAAAAATACTTCTACCTCTTACAAAAATTCATCTAAAATAAAATCACTTTCAACATCGATCAAAACAGTGAAAAGAAAACAAAAAATGCAACTACAGTTTTAAGGGCTCAAACAGCAAGGCTGAGAACACTGGAGGGAAAAAGCCTAGCTCACTCTCTTCACAACCCACATCCCTTTCCTCCCTCTCTCTCTCTCTCTCTCTGTCTGTCTGTCTCTCGCTCTCTCTCTCTCTCTCTGCCTTCCTCCACCAGTCAGAGATAGTCTTATTTATTTCTGTCAGGGTAGATATTGCAACATCTTTCCAATCTACCTTTTCATAACAAATGACCTCGTTCCCTTTCAGACTCCGTCAGGAGAGTGAGCAAGGCATGATGGGTCTGCTTCCTGTTATGCATCTCATTTGCTCTGTGTGTGTGTGGGTGTGTGTGTGTGTGTGTGTGGGTGGGTGAGTGTGTGTGGGTGGGTGAGTGTGTGTGTGTGTGTGTGTATGTATTTCTGTGCACAGGTGTTTGTGTCTGTGTGTGCATGTGTGTGTGTGTGTGTGCGTGTATGCGTTTCTGTGCACAGGTGTTTGTGTGTGTGTGCGTGTGTGTGTGTGTGCGTGCGCGTGTGTGTGTGTGTACGCGCGCGGGGATGTGTGTGTACATAAGTGTGTGTGTGCGCGCGCACAGATATTTAGGTGTGTGTGTGAGAGTTTTGTTCTGTCTTCATAAAGGTGGAGTGTGTAGGTAGAAAGATGCTCCACAATAAACATTCCTATACAAATCAATCCAAACAAAATCACAGCATAGATACTCAATCATTTTATCATTTTATTCCCCCATCTGTCATCTCAGCTTTTTCATCTACATTTCTCTTCATTTACACCTTTTCTGTCTGTGGATGAGTGTGCTACTGCTGCTTTTCTCAGCTTCTTAACGAAATATAATACCTTTGTATTCTAAGATATCACTACATCTGTAGGTGAAATTAACAGTTTTGATTAAGTAAGCCAGGCACAGACAATACCTAAGTTGTCTTGTGTATTTGGACTGGAATACGCTTTGAAGCAGAGTCTAATGATTGAACGGCTGTTTATTGGCTCGTGGTGTGGCAGCTGGACTCCCACACAGTCTGTAACAATGTAGAGGGAATTGTATATGCTGTGTGAACGTGAATGAAATATAAGATATACAGTGAAAGATGCCATGTTTGGCTTTGTGAGTGTTGCTGGCCAGGGTCATTGTCTTATCTCGCTGTTCAGTAGCACTGGCTGATTGTCAGGTCTGTGTGTTTGGGGAAAAAGGGCGACCAATCAGGAGTGTGTGTTTGGGGAAAAAGAGCGACCAATCAGGAGTGTGTGTTTGGGAAAAATGAGTGACCAATCAGGAGTGTGTGTTTGGGGAAAAAGGGCGACCAATCAGGAGTGTGTGTTTGGGAAAAATGAGTGACCAATCAGGAGTGTGTGTTTGGGGAAAAAGGGCGACCAATCAGGAGTGTGTGTTTGGGGAAAAAGAGCGACCAATCAGGAGTGTGTGTTTGGGAAAAATGAGTGACCAGAAGTGATCAGAAGTGTGAGGTTCAGACAAAGGGGGAATAATGCTGTCCTTCAGACCTCTGGACTACACCACTGGACTGTCACGTAGCTCGTGGTGTGAAATGACGCAGTGCTAGGATTCACACGCTTTAGAAAGTGTGTGTAAGGTTCCTTCACCTTGACCGAGGTGAACAAAGTGTGAGGAGGACACTAAACAGAGACTGTAAGTGACTGGGCATTCCAAATTTGGAACTTTTTGCTGAAACAAAAACAGTGTTTTTACGTACATCGTAAACTGAGTTACACCGAGACTTTTAACAGTACCCAGGGCTGAGATGGTACATTCGCCAATGAGCAAGGAAATGTACTCAACACAACATCAGTTGAGCACGCCGAAGGACAGAGAGGGAGAGGTAGCTAGATAGAAAGACAGATAGAAAGATAGAAAGACAGAAAAAGACAGACAGAAAGGAAGAAAGAAAGAAAGAGAAAGAAAGAGAGAAAGAAAGAAAGAAAGACAGTGATAGACAGAATGCAGTTCTGAGGAGCGTAACTGTTAATGACAGGAGAAATTTACGTGAAAGGCCGTGAAGCAAAAAATGACGTTCGGGAGATATAGCATAGATTGGACTGAATCACACTGAGTGAAAAGGAGAAGAGAGAAAATGACAGAGAGAGAGAGAGAGAGAGAGAGAGAGAGAGAGAGCATTGCCTGAACAGGAGCAGAACTGATAGATCACTGAATAGAGCCGTTTGAATCTGGCTGTTTGATTATTTCATGGTATATGCTTGAGAAAAGCCGAAATTACCCTCTTCGTACAAAGATGAAAAATCCATCCTTTCATGTACAGATCTAGTAAATCC
>NC_044503.1:4628707-4638707 GCF_902362185.1 Chanos chanos | reverse complement strand
GGTATGACTTAAGACTGTCTCCTCGACTGAACAAGCTATACAGAAACTGTAGAACTGTGAAGGAAGAGTAATGGTGTGTGTGTATGTGTGTGTGCGCGCGTGCGTGCGTGTGTACATTTGATTCAAAAAGGGGGCCAAAAAACAGCTTCTCTACAAACTATTTCAGAAAGTTGGAAAACCCCTTTTTTCCCGTAGATCCTACGGGGCTCAGTGACCTCAGATGGCAGTTGCCATGGTGACGAACCGACACCCCCCCCCCCCCCCGACATCACCGTCCCGGCTTTATAACGTCGTCGAGCAGGTCTCCACGGTAACCAGCCCTCGGTAGACACGATTGGCAGGTGTGTCTCAAAGCCCGAGCTAATTCCGTTAAGCTATTGATCCCTTTCTCTCGCGTCTTCGCCGCCTTTTTGGCCGCTCGCGAGGCGCGGTTTACCCCGGCGAGAGATCCGCTGGCGTTCCCGCCGGTCGTCCGGATCCTGCCAGCCCTTCTGCTTCCACACAAACTTTTCTTTTTTACCAAAAAAAAAAACATCCCCGCGTATGTTATCGCCACGGCGCCCGTAAACAAACCGAAACGCCCCACAGCGTTCACGCTGACTTAACGAGCAACACAATTCCGCTGTTCCCCATTCCGCGTGCGAATGATAGAGCCTTCCAATCAGGTATGTGCAGATGAAAATTTCAGAGGATACGGTGAAGAGGAACTTGGACGAATAGTATGTAGCCAAATTAACGATCAAACGAACCGCCCTTTGAAGTATGGCTGAAGTATGGTTTTCTCCTTTCTCTGTTTTATCAGATATTTATTTGAGTTTTTTCATATTCTTTTTAACCCTTAATCATGATTGCCAGCAGAGTGAATGTATGAACAGCAGTAAAAACACCTATCACATGTGTAAATACATACTTACCATTTATAATATGTGTAATGAATGCGTTATAACATAATTGAATCTTATTGAATCAGTGTTATTACCATGTCATCACTTTCTGCTCAGAGACTTAGGCAGTTTGGGGAAGGTTTTCATAGCAAAGCAAATTAGACAATCGCCATCCTTCTTTTCTTTTTCTTCCCTCCATCCCACCACTCCTGATGTGCTTCCCACATTTTTTTCTGCGTTTCCTGATCTCCCTCTTTCCTGCCCCCCCCCTTCTCCCTCTCTCTCTCGCTCTCTCTCTGCTAGTCTTACACGTGGAAAGTGCTGAACAGCTCTCTCCACCCCGTTAGCTATGAGTAGCCTATATTACCGGAGAAGTCGGAGGAACTCTGCGAGACTCTTGGCTTGAGGGAGCGGAGGCTCACTGCGAAATGCAATTGAAGCACAAAGACATTCGGAAAGTACTCTGGAGTGTTTGTGGTCAGCAAATAGTCAGCATTTTTTTTTTTTTTTTTGTTCCTCTCGGTCCAATCTTAAATACAGTGCTGAGGAATTCAACACATACATCTGGACTTCCACTCTTGCGCTAAGGTTGGACGCGGAGTCTTAAATGTGGGATACAATGAAGGCGTGGATGTTTTTTAGCTGACTTGATGCTTGAGGTCGTACTGAACTGCCCCAAGGTCAAGTGTTACTGACCGTCTGTTGAAGACACGATCCCTATTTGCCCATACTTCACTCTCTCTCTCCCTCTCCCTCTCCCTCTCCCTCTTCCTCTCTCTCTTTAAATGGAGACATTTTTTTTTTTTTCTCAATTCTGTAACTTTTTGATTGATGTCAGCGGAACGCGGACGGCGGTGAGACGCGCAGGCCGCCGATGACAAACAAATAATTCATTTTGTATATAATGAAACACTTAACGCCAATCATGGGAGGTTTTTTTTTTTTTTTTCCCCACAACGTTAACGTTTTATGTAGCACTAATACGGAGCGTTCAGCCTCGTCCCGGGGGCGTCTTTTTTTGGAGCTTTCTAAACACACGTCGTTTGTGACAGAGATGACGCGGTGGAGAAAAAAAAAACAGCACGTCGCTACATTGCTAAGTTAGCGAATGAGAATGAGAGCGCCAAGCTGAGCTCTTTTTATTAGAGCTATTTGTAAGGCGACATGTCCTACGGACTGTTTGCTTCATACCAATGCCGACATTACAGGGTTTTTTTTTTTTTTTTTTTTTCCTTTTTCTTTTTTGTTATTATCCCAAAAAAAAAAAAAAAAAAAAAAGCGTTTTGTTTCGCTTGTATCCAGTGCTAATAAAAAGCCAAATTAGATACTGTGTACCCCTGTCAGGAAAACTAGCAGCGGGCTTGATGTTGCCGTGGCAACTGCGCTGTAATTACGGTGGGTGTCTCCAGCTCTTCTCCATGCAGAATCAGAAGCGACGGTAACAAAACCATAACGTTATCATTGTTTGCAAGGAGGCGATTTTTTTTTTTTTTCCCCCGAGCCTGGTTCTCTTTCGCCCTGCTCACATAAGACACTGCAATTATACCCCATGCTTCCATTTTCACAAATCACTGTAATTATGTGAAATCTGGATACTCTCAACAGGTGTTACTCGAATATCGAGTCCTTCATGACGCCCCGCACTCACCCACGAGATAGCCACAGAGAGAGAGAGAGAGAGAGAGAGAAAAAGGGAGCGAGAAAAATACGGATAAGATCTTTTTCAAAAGCTCAATTTGTATCCATTAGCATGCTGTGACAGAGGATATATTTATTTTTTTTCAGAACTTTTTTCTTCTCTTCTCTGTTCTTTTTCTTTCTCTTTTTTTTTTTGGTCTCTGAAACTGTATTTAGCAAACCTAGCATAAGCAAAGAGTAAGGATATGTTTTACTGACAAAACACAGAGGTACATGCGCGAATAGTCTACAATGCTCTTTGCCACTACTTTACACAAACATGCTAATCAACACCTTTTAAATTATACCATGCTATCAGAGTCAGCAAAAAAAGATTTATATATATATATGAAAAGATATTAGGTAAACGGTTATATAATTCAGCGGAGCAGGCTAGCAGCTGAGGTGGAGGGTTTAGGTGAATGTATTAAGTTGGCTCACCAACATCGATGTGAGAGGCGCATTTAGAGTAGCTCAGTTGCCGTGGTGATGAAGTCTCTTAAATTAAAAAAAAAAAAAAAAGTGAGTGAGTGAGTGAGTGAGTGACTTTCTGCTGAGCCATCTGTGTAAAGTGTTCATCTAGCTTTTTATAACTTCTCACCTGTCATCGGTTATGTTCTCTGGAGAATAAACGGGGGGGGGGGGGGGGGGGGGGGATTTCAGCCGCTGTTATGGAAATGAACGCGCGAAATAAATACCAGGCGTACCTACCTGAGAGATGAATCGGTCTAATGAAAGCGTTGGTCCTTGGAGAGCTAACCTGCTATGAAAAAAAAACCACAAATGACAAGTGAGCCTGTCTGGTGCAAAATAAAACAAAAGAGACGGAGAGAGAAAAAGAGAGAGAGAGAGAGAGAGAGAGAGAGAGAGAGGGAAAAGTAGCCTCTGTGGTATCCTGAACTCTTTAAAACTGGAATCAAACATCTTTCCCATTGTCAGAAAGCAGACCATCTCCACTCGCACGAACGCTACCCATGCTAAGCCGCCGTCGCAGGGAAGCTAACGTCAATGTCAAACACAATGTGTGTCAGTCGTGTTGTCGGCCATTTGTTTTAAACATGACGATTTAAAGTTAGCCTCTAGGGACAAAATCAATATTTGGCGGTGGTGGGGGGTGGGGGGGGGGGAGCAGATTTAGTAGATTTATGGTGTAGATTTTTAGGGAATTTCTCTCTCTCCCCCTCTTCCCCCTCTACCCCCGGCGCTCTTTCGCTCTCTCGGCCTCACAGTGGGTGATACTGTGTCTCTCCGTTGGCGGCATCTTCGTTTTTTTTTTTTTTTTGTTCTTCTCTTTTCTTTCTTTCATCTCCGAGCAGGACTTTCGTTTGACATGGGTGCCACGTTCAAAGTTTAATGCTGTTTGTTTTATATTCTTGCCTCATTTCCCTATATAAAAATTTATGACGACATTCTCTACGTTCCATAAAATATTCATAAATGTCATTACTAATATCTTTCATAGATCATTTAAATTGATCCTTCTGTCTGCTTTTATCTCTCCTTTCTCCCCTTGGATCCATTAGATCAGGGAAAGAGAGGACTGTATGTGTGCTCTGTGTGTGAGAGAGAGAGAGAGAGAGAAAGGGAATGTGTGTGTGTGTGTGCACATGTGCCTACTTGTGTGTGTTTCAATGAGTGTTCTTGTTAACACTCTAACACTGACGTGAGAATATGATTGTGAGTGTGTGTGACGTACGCATGTGTGAGCTTCCTGTGTGTATGTGTGTGTGTGTGTGTGCATGTGTGTGTGTGTGCATGCATGTATATGTGTGTGTACACACACACTCCAGGGATCTGTGGCTGTGTGTCAGACACGTGTGTGTGTGTGTGTGTGTGTTTGTGTTTGTGTATGTGTGTGTGTGTCTGTGTATTTGTACATGTGTGTGTGTGTGTGTGTGTGTATGTGTGTGTGTAAACATACACTCCAGGGATCTGCCGCTGTGTGTCAGAGAGGTGTCACATCACAGCGCATCAGTCTTGACTCTATCGCTCCGGTCTGCCAGAAACATTATCTTTCACCCCAACTCATCCCTCACTCCACTCCTCCCCTCCTCTGCTTCACTGAATCTCTCTCTCTCCCTCTCTCTCTCTGCCTCCCTCTCTCTCTCTCCCCCTCTCTCTCTCTCTGCCTCCCTCTCTCTCTCTCTCTCTCTCTCTCTCTCTCTCTCCCCCTCTCTCTCTCTCTCTCTCTCTCTCCCTCTCTCTCTCTCTCTCTGCCTCCCTCTTTCTCTCTCTCACTCTCTCTCTGTCCTGTGAGTGAAGGAATCCTCCCAGTGCTGTCCTGTCCTGGTCCTCTAATATATAAAATATGCCCCATGCCCAATGGCTGTGTTCTCCATGAAAATTTAACAGCGCGTATGAATCATTCACACGCTAATTTTACTTACATGACCCTTGCATTATGGGACACGCAAAAACATCCATATGTCTAATTATTCTACGTGTAAAAACTGCAACCTGGGGGGGAAAAAAAAGCTAAATTATGCCTAACTTTCCCCCAGATCAACCCCCCCTCCCCCCGCCCCCTCCCAGGCCTATCACAGGACCCTCCCCTCCTGGCGTGTGTGGGCAGGACATTAATGGTGCTAAAACATGGCCTTTACGAGGATTTCTCTTTTCTTTGACACGTCGGGTCGTTCCATCAACCACCTTGTCCTATCGCAGCGTCCCACGTAGTGTGGCCAAGCAATTATTCGATCTACTTTTCTGTCATTATTATTATTATTATTATTATTATTATTATTATTTTACACAAAGCAGTTTTACATCTTTATACAGTTATACGCAGTATGCTGAAGAGATTAATTTTTTTTTTTCTTCTCTATTTTTTTTTTTTTTTTTGCACACCTGACGTTTCCACGGATAGCGGGGTATTGAATAAGGCTGATTAAAATCGCAACAATTACTTGCCCATCTCGTCGGTGATTTCTCCTGATTTTGTCTCTTGTGGTTTTTAGGATAATGAGGGTATTTTTTGGGGGGTCGGGGGGGGGGGGGTGAAGGGGAGGGGGGCTGTGCTCTGGTCAATGGAGGGGCCTTTGTGTTGTGTGCAGGCCAGAGAAAGAGATAAGAGGTAGAGTGTAAATTGTAGACCTGGAGTAATTACTGAGGGACTGATTGAAGAAGAGGCCAGAATTGCCACATGGGTGATTATGCTTTTTGTCTTGAACTGTGAGCACACTTGTCTATGATTAAAGTGTCAGAGGGTTTGTTCTCTGTGTGTGTGTGTGTGTGTGTGTGTGTGTGTGTGTGTTGAATGTACCACCTGTTTTGCTTATACGAGTAACCTGCATATTTCCCTTCCATACAAAAAGACAGACATTTAAATTCTTTCTGGACCATTTTATTTCAGCCGGTTAGAATGCACGTATTAATTTAGTCGAAGCTCTGATTCAGAACAACTCGACGTTTTAACGTGCCAGACCTCTCTCGGGCCTCTGTGACAAATTTGGGCTTAAAGTGCTTTGTTCAAGGGCATTATTGGCGCAAAACCGCCAAAGGTTGAGATTCAGTTTCCAAACTACCTGCCTAATGGGGCCTTACTCCTGGTCCACTTACAACTCTTTCGGACACCTAACGTTCTGATATCACTAAAACACAGTCTAGCAGCTTTCCCTCTGCACACAACATTCCGTAGCATAAATTCTCTTTTCAGTTCCAACATAGATTCTTCACCTACTTTAACTGTTATATCCAATGCTGGTGTGTGAGGAGAAATATGAGGATGAGGTGATGAACAGTCGATAGCTCAGTCAGACTTCTGGAACCATTAAAGAGCATTTCAAACGCTGCCGAAATTTAGTAACGGTACCGATATAAAAATATCGGACCAGCCCCCCAATCATTATTTCTCCTTCAAAGCTCTGTTAGGAGGGATCTTGTCAAATCTGGCAACCTAACTTCTGTTCAGCTTCCACGCGCTCTTCTCCGCACACGCCGATAGAACTTTCCAGAAGCATCCCGACCAGCGCGCCTGGTAGCACACATGCTCCATCTGCTCTTTCGTTTGGGATTTCAAACGCTTCGTGTATCTAAGGCTCGACGCAAACATAAATTTACATGTTTACATTAGCTGTTGACATCGCCATCTATGGCCTTGGAGCCTTACTGCCTAACTCTCTTTCCCCATTCATTAAAAAGAAAAAAAAAATCAGTTTGTTTGTTTATCGTTAGTGAAACACTCTCGCTTCAGGTCTTCCCGTCAAGACTTGCGAAGCGGAGCTCTTTGTGACTTTCGTGCGGCTGCTATGTGTCGCCATAGCGACATCCCCGAAGCCTCCACCCTTGGCTAGCGAGAACAGAAATCTCTCCGTGTAAAATGCTCGTTTGAGACGGTTCCTAGTTTGTGCTGACATTAAAGGCTTCTCTCTTTCTCTCAGTGGGAGAGTATCTTTCCCTCATTCCAATCTGTTCCCCTCCCCTCTCTCTCTCTCTCTCTCTCTCTCTCTCACTCTCTCTCTCTCTCTATCTCTCTCTCTCTCTCACTCTCACTCTGTCCGTCTTTCTATCTCTCTCTCCCTTCCTGTCGTGCATAAGCTTTCAATAATTACACTGAGAATAGCGTGCTGATCAGGGGACTGAACAGCCAACGGCTAACGTTAACCCTTTAGATCTGGAAAGCTTCTTAACCATCGGCCCAGCGGGGGTCACTAACGCCTACACAAAGACCTTGTGCCGCTGTATTCAGGGGAGATTCAACAGAGAATGAAATAGGTTGAGTGCTAAGCTTGGTTTACCAGTGGTGGAAATCCTTTTAGTGCACAAATTTTGTGTCTTGGGCTTAGATTAGAGGTTTTTTTGCGAAAGTTGTGTTGGGGGGCGCGACTAGAATGTTACTTTACAAAATCAAATAGTAGAATAGAAAAACGCTTGGCATCTGACCCACTGAGCTTGAGTCAACAGAATGAGCATGGTTAGAGGGAGGGGAGCTGTCCATCAGCTGGTGCTGAAATACGCTCCCTGACTTCGAGCCTCAGAGTAACGCTGGTATCGTGGCCGTTTGCGTGAAATTTCATGCCGTCTTTGAGCTGTGTATACATCGCGCATACATCCTCAGGACAAATGTGTCTCTCCTTTTTATGAAAATCTTCCCAAACCATCACCACAAAGTTTGTGCTTTTCTCTGCCAAACGATTCTGTAACATAGCACATTGCGGAGGAATTTTGAACGCAGTCCCTCTCTCTCTCTCTCTCTCTCTCTGGCGCGTGTGGGAGAGCGCTAGCTTGTTGATAGAAGCTGTGCTTTTCGCTCTTTTGCGTGCCAAGTGCAGGTTGTGTTGACTGAGTGTGCGGAGGGGTGTGCGTGTGCACAGGCGGGCAGTAATGTATGGAGAAGGCGGATGGGACCCAGCATCTCGGCTTGACTCCTCCCCCAGCAGATGGTCTGCTACCGCTATACTGGGTTTTTATGTACCAGCGACGTGCCAATGAATATTTATGTGTTTAAAATGCATTCAAGGCCAAAGTGGCTTCCAACCACAAACAACAGGGCACTAGAGAGAGGACCCAAGGGTTATTCAGGGTCCACACACACACACGCACACACACACACACATACACATGCGCACACATACACATACATATGTAGGCAGGAATTTGTATGCGTACACACATGCACCCGTGCGAGCACACAAAAACTCACATATACATATATGTAGGTATGAATACGCATGCCAACACGCACACGCGCACACGCGCACACACACATGCACACATGCAAGTAGGAATGTACATGTATATGCACATGAACACACACAAACACACACAGACATACACACACACAGCCATGCACGCACACACACACACACAGTGCTGTAACTTTCTGATTACAGTTCATTCGTGCTGCGAAGATGACCCTAACAAGAAGCTCTGTGTATGTTGTTTATTTGTTTGTTTGTTTTTTGCAATGACACTGTACTTTTGAGGCTTGTTGGAGCTGTTTCACATCACTGACCAGGAGAAAGTTCTTCGACTTGAATGTAGTGTTTGTGAAACTAGTGTGTGTGAAACCTGTGGTGGAAAGGGCATGTAATTAAAGTGAATGCCTCTTGTTTCATAAAGAGCATGCCAAACTTTTAGCATACTTTACTGTGCTAATTGATACCTAAGTTCAACTGTCTCAAACCAGTTCACTGCTTAGGTATCAACTTGGATGTCTTATCCCTCTGTTACCCTTTATATATTAAAAACCAAATGTTTCAAGAATTGTATCTTTCTTATGATTGCAAACATTGAACCCGGGCGCCAAATCCTTAACTAATCAACTCTTCTCTCTCTCTCTCTCTCTCTCTCGCTCTCTCTTTCTTTTTTTTGCATGTGTCTCCATGTGGCCAATTCTACAATTCCTCAATTCAGGTAAGAAAAGATTTCATAATTTACACCGGTACCCTCCAGACAGCAACCACTGCAAAACAAAACAAAACAACACAAAACAAAACAAAGAAACATCAAACAAACCAAGAGCTCGTACTTCAGAATTCTCCACTACATGTTTCAAAAGTAACATCCCAGCCCACTCTGAACCATCATCAAAACACAAGCCAAAGAAGCGAAAAGTTCTCAAACAACACAAAAGTCATATATATATATATATATATATATTTTTTTTTTGTTTTGTTTTGTTATTATTATTATTATTATTATTATTATTATTATTATTCTTGTGTGTGATGTTATTTGCTGAGGTTGAAATCACTGGGGGTCTGTCCCAGGAGGGGTGAGAAAATCACAGAGCAGTTTTGTCGCTTCACAGTTTTCCGTTTTCAGGGAAACGACCTGGAAGGCCAACAGGTTAATGGGAATAGCGTGATGAATTCCTCGTTAACAGGCGTGGGTCAGGCGGAATAGTGCTTTGGCTTTGACTTTTGCCGTAATTCCTGTAGTTTGCGTTGTCTGTCTTTTTAACGAGACTCTGACGGACTTTAAAACCGCGGTCTAATCAGGCTCTCGTATCCTCTCTTCGATCTGACCTTTGACCCTGACCCGAGGATCTAAAGACGAAGGTCTTGAAGTGGTGAAACTGATTCTCTGGTGTTGTAGTGTATGCCTCATTCATTTTTAATTATTTTCACCAGCCAATCAGGAGAGCCTTTTTTTTATGGTTAGGGATGTTTTTTTTCCCCTATTTCGTACACCACCAACCCTCAAAACGGTCAACACACACACACACAAACACACACACACACACACACGCTTGCTTTTCATCTCTCTTTCTCTCTCACCCACTCTCTCTCTCCCCATCTTGTGCACTGCCTTACACACATATGCTCTCTCTTTCACTCTCTCTCTCTCTCTCTCTCTCTCTCTCACACCACTGTTGGGCAATCAATAGCCAGCCCTTGCATCTCTCTCTCTCTCTCTCTCTCTGTCTTTCTGTCCGAGAGCAGTTTAATAATGCTAACTCTCGTAGGGACTGCCGCCCAAAACTGCACTCTTGCATC
>NC_044503.1:4618707-4623707 GCF_902362185.1 Chanos chanos | reverse complement strand
ACACGCCTGGATTCTGCCATGACTGATGCTCGGCTTGATTAGGGTTATCAGAGCACGACAAACCCAAACGAGCCGTGTCATGTTTCTTTACGGTTCCTGTCCAATAGCGGGCCGTATTGACCCTCTGCGGCCGAGCTGATTGGACGGATCCTTTTGGAGCGCTTTAATGCGTGTGGGGTGGAAACTGTGGGTGACGTGCTGAAGGACTTGATCGGATGTTAGGATTGTTAGGAATTGAGATTGACCAGGCACCCTGCGTTTGTCTGGCTTTTTTTTTGTCTACATTTGATGTCATTTGTCTGCATTTGCATATGTTTGTCTGTGTTCCGTCTACATTTGTCTGAGTGTCATATTCACTTTGTCTTGTGTGTTGCTCATGTATGTTTGAGTTTGCCCACCTTTGATATCGTTTGTCTATGTTTGCCATATGTGTTTATTTGAGTTTTGAATTCACTTTTGTTTATGCCTTATCTGCATTTTTTTGACATTTGCCTATGTTTTGTCTGCATTCGTTTTGTTTGTATGTCTGCATTGAAGCTGAACACTGCCTCTGTTGCGCACCCCCCCCCCCCCCAGGTCTTCTGCCAGCAGTGCGGGGGGGGGGGCTTTCCCCACAGCTCGATATTGATTAGTGATGGAGCTGGGTGACAGGGTGCTGAGAGTGTGAGAGTGGAGGGGAAAGAGGCCAAGCGTGGGTCAGACCTTGGTCAGGCCCAGACCAAAGGACTGACTCTCTCTCTCTCTCTCTCTCTCTCTCTCTCTCTCTCTCTCTCTCTCTGTGTGCCACATGCTGGCTCAACGTCCCCCAGGATAAGCCATGCATTTGACTGGACTGATTAACACGCTGACCACACACAAGGCAGAGGTTAGAATGTCAGAATAGACCAGTAAAAGTGAAGTGACCACACAGCCAAAGAGCCTGAGTATGTGTGTGTGTGTGTGTGTGTGTTGTGGTGAGTGCGTGTGTGTGTCTGAGTGAGTGAGTGAGTGAGTGAGTGATAGATGTGATAGATGTGAGAGAGAGAGAGAGAGAGAGATGAGTGTGTGAGAAAGAAAGGAGGAGTAGCCCTCTGTAGCCTGTGCTCTGTCTTTAATGAAAGCATTAATATGCAACAGGCCTGTTTTTCTCTTCCCTACAGTGCTACAGTTCTGTGCTTACTTATCTCACATATATCTACCCGGCTGTTGCTTTGACCATGACTCAGCATTACTTAAACACTCATACTATTACAACTTACTTCATTTCTCATTAAGAAACACTGTTGTTCCTCCACTGAGCTCAGGAGAATGGCTTAATGTATGCGTGTGCATGTGTGTATGTGTGTGTGTGTGTGTGTGTGTATACACGTGCGTATGTGTATGTATGTATATGTGTGTGTGTTTGTGTGTGTGTGTGAGTGCGTGTCTGGCATGATCGTAATAATATATCAGTGTGCTAATTGTGCTGTAACTGGTCACTGTATTCAATTGCAGTAGCTCGTAAAAATGAGTGTGTGGATTAGAGAGGAGATGAGAGGAGAGAATGAACTGTCGTAAGGCCATCTCCAACCACTGAAACCTGTGTGTGAGTGCGTGTGTGTGTGTGTGAGTTTGGCTCAGTTTGCTTTAAATTAAGTTAAATCCAGTACAAGTCAGTTCAGACCAGTTTAGTTCAGTTCAGTTCAGTTCAGTTCAATTGAATTCACTCCAGATAAATTCAGTTTGATTCAGTGTTCCTCTGTTTGACTCCGTTGGGTGCAGTTCAGCTTGATTTAATTTCATTTGATTCAGTTTTATTTGATTCACTCAGATTCAACTCAGTAACTCAATTCAGTTCAAGTCAGTTGAATCCAGTTCAGTTCGATTTTGTTTAGTTCAGTTCAATTCAATTCCATTCAGTTTGCTACGTTTTTTGTTCAGTACACCATGGTGGCATGAACGGTCTGGCCGGAGCTGACATCGGGCCCGGGGCGGAAAACTTTAGTCCCAGCTCAGCTCGGTCCGGTTCCGATGAAGAGGTTCGGGATGACATCTCACTAATCCCATCGGTTGTTCCATCGCCATGGAAACGGCAGGAGTGAAACATGTGATGGCGTGTCACGTCATCATGAGCTGTACTGTGGATTAGAAAGATCCAGAAGGTAGTTTTGATGAGTAATACGGCTGTCTTCGTGAGGAATAATGGTGAAGGACACTTTGAACATTCTGTTAGTTCCTTTTTTTTTTTTTTTTTTTTTTTTCTGAAGCGCTTGTGTGTACTAAGTTTTTTTTTTTTGTTTGTTTTTTTTTTCACTGTCGTCAGGAGAAAGTGACAGAGAGATTTACACTGCAGTGTCCGCATCTCTCATGAAGAGAAAGACACAGAAGGAATCCTGGGATGTGTGTGTCTGGAGGGTGTGTGTGTGTGTGTATGTGTGTGTGTGTGTGTGTGTGTGTGTGTGTGTGTAAAGACATGACCTGCGGGGATTGAAGGCTATGTTCGGCCCTCTGTACAGAATTTGAAAGCTCCACTTTACATTAGCTGATTTACACTGGCTGTCGAGGTGGAGTGGGGAGGGTGTTGGGGGTGCAAGTTTTCCTGGAATAACCAGTAGCCCCCTCCCTCCCCCAGGAAAAACACATTAATACGGGAGCAGGTGAAGGGGTCCCAGCCTTTCCTCCATGTGATTTACACATAGTGGAAAGTGCCGGAATTAGAAAATTAACTGAGGAGTTGGAGTGAAATAGATACATACAGAGTGAGAGAGAGAGAGAGAGAGAGAGAGAGGGGGGGGGGCAGGAAGGACCTGAAAGAAAAGGAGGTGACAGAACAAAAAGATGGTGGTGTTGGTATAGTATGAGGGGCTTCAGGTTTTTTCTTGAGACATATAACATAGAGTTTTGTTTTTTTTTTCTGTTTCCTTTGTTTGACTCCTGTTCTTAGTGTGGGAGTCATGAGTCAGTGTGGTGGCCTTGCTCCATCTGAGTTTCTAATGCTGACAGGCACTCTGCGTGTGTTCGTGTGTGTGTGTGTATGTGTGTGTGTGTGTTAAATGAGCACACACATAGAGAACACCACATTCCACACACAAACACGCACTCACACACACACACACACACACACACACACACACACACACACCCTCAGTGTGCTGCTGGAGTTCTTGAGCTATGCTTGCTCTATTTGGGCCGTAGGAGCTATGACTTGGCCTGACGCAGACGGACAGGAAGAGAGAGAGAGAGAGAGAGAGAGAGAGAGAGAGAGAGGGGTAACTTCCCTCTTTTCTTCTTTCCCAACAATTCGACCCCCCCCCCCCCCCAAAAACAAAAAAAAACAAAACAAAAAATACTCCTCCCTGTGCCTGAAGAGTGATGCTTCGTGTCTCAAGGTTGCGGTGAAGCTGAGAAGTGCACACAGTCACTATTCACTTCAATTTGAATTCTTCCACCATGGCTAAGAGCAGGGGGCTGTCACATTGCATTGAAGGCAGTGGAAGAATGCAGCAGGAATAATGCAGGTTGGGATTGAAAACCCTGCTTTTTCCATTCAAACAGGAGCCAGTGGGGATTTTTACTTTCCTAAGGAATCCAGACTACGACATTCTTCTGTCAGTGAATGATATTCCATACGACAGCAGAGTCTGTTTATGGAGTAGAGAATAGGGCAGCGGACAGTAAACACAGGCTTAGAATCGGCAGCAGCTATAGAAGCGTAATTATCAATTTATCTTGCTTATGTGTTTATGTGTGTGTGCGCGAATGTATGTGCACATGTCTTTGGACGTATGTGTGTGTGTGTGTGTGTATGTGTGTGTGTGTGTGTGTGTGTGTGTGTGTACACATATGTGAGACCTACACAACCTCTTGGTGAGACTGTGTCACCACCCCTCTGTGCGTGTGTGTATGTATGTATGTGTGTGTGTGTATGTGTGTGTGTGCGTGTGTGTGTGTGTGTATGTGTGTGTGTGTGTGTGTGTGTGTGTGTGTGTATGCATATGTGAGACTGACACAATGTCTGGGTGAGACTGTGTCACCACCCCTCTCTCTTTGTGTGTGTGTATGTATGTTTGTGTGTGTGTGTGTGTGTGTGTATGTATGTTTGTGTATGTGTGCGTGTGTGTGTGTGTTTGTGTGTATGTGAGTATCAATCGTAGAATTCCCTCTCTTGTTCTTTTCTGCCGTCACCTGTGTATAAATAAACCCCCCGGCCCTTTTCACACAAGCCTTGACCTTCTGACCCCTCCACACCCGTAAAACTCTGTGGGCCAGTCCGACCTATAAAGTCATGACTCCGTCGTGAATGCGCTTGCAGTAACAAACGTTGATTTCATCGATCACCACAACAGCGCAAGCTTAAAAGAGATGTCCGCAGACTGTAGGCCAACAGACAAACAAACAAACAAACCAACAAACAACCACGAATGAACAACAACAGGCAAAACGTGAAAAATCACAAAAGAAAATGACAAAAAAAAAAAACCCCATCCTCATTAAGGTCTGATGTGAGTTTTTTTTTTTTCTCTTTCATGGATTGATCAATTCTAACCCACTCTATCAAAGCCGCTTATCTCTCACAACACAGTACTCCACAGAATGTCGCCGGCTACAGGGTCGATAGCTGGAAATATTTCATGTTTCTAGTTTTTTTTGTTTTTTTTTTTCCCCAACCTCCTCTATCCCCTCTCCTCCTCTCTCCTTTTATCCTTCTCTCTCTCTTTCACTCTCTCTTTCTTAAATGTCCTTGAAAAGCACGGTATGTAGAGGGATGACCTGTATCCGATAACGTATTAGTTCATCGGGTCCATCTCGGTAGTAACGGGTAACGTTATCTATGTTATTAGATTCACAGAGCTTCAATGCAGTGGCAGCCTGAAGCCACAGGCTCCCAGAGGACAGATGTCCACTGGCAGGCTGGAGAGAAGAGGGGACCGTCTCCTAAATTAGCCCCACAGACAGAGGGTTTTCCCTGGGCGTTCAGAGATACTGGATGCCCTCTCTGCATTCACCTCTGCCTTGATGGGTTGATGTGGCTCGGTTTTCAT
>NC_044503.1:4611207-4613707 GCF_902362185.1 Chanos chanos | reverse complement strand
CTAGCGCCGGTGTGTGAATTGATTGTGCTGCGGGAGGTTTCATTTGGGTGTGTGTGTGTGTGTGTGTGTGTGTGTGAGTACGTGTGTGCGCACGCGTGCGTGTGCGTGTGGGTGGTTGGGGAATGTACGAAGTGTTTATCGAGACACCCGGGTGAACGGGAGTCACGCTCTTCTACCCCAACCACACCACCCCCACCCCCCACCCCCCACCTCCGCACTGACACACACCGAAATGCATTACCCATAATTCCAACCTCTCCGCGGCCATGCACGATGCCACATTAACCCGTAATGATTCCAAATGAACGCCAGGCACTGAACATAACTAACCTTTCCAGGAAACAGAGAGAGGAGCAGACAGAGAGACCGAGGGAAGGGGAACCCTCGTCTGCCTGCATTTGCACACAAACATCATATCAGACATATAAACAGCTTGTTTAGAGATACTTTGTCCCCGACTCAAATCGAATTTATTAGTCCTCGGTTGCTGTTCTTCTGTAGCGTTATTGCGTTTCACGGCAACGGCAACAGAGAGAGAGAGAGAGAGAGAGAGAGAGAGAGGGAGTAAACAGAGAGGGAGAATTTTGAATATTAACATTGACTTTATTAAATCTTCCTCGTGGCTAAAAGCTTGACCATAGCTGAAAGCCTTAGCTACAGCTCTCTCATAAATTACATAACAAAACAGAGAGAGAGAGAGACAGAGACAGAGACAGAGACAGAGAGAGAGAGAGAGAGAGACTTTTAATAACATTAATGTGGGTTAGACATGGAGAGAGGAGGGTGAGAGGTACACATAAGACACAGATATACTCGCTCACTCACTCACACACACACACACACACACACACACACAGGTGCAGATGGAGTCAGGTGCAGAACGCAAAAGGAAACATTCAAAACTAAAATCAGGACACTTGTATTAACTCGTATTCATTTTAACAGACATGATATATTACATTAATAATGAATGAATACATCTGAAATATATGAATTAATGACTAGACACTGACTCTCTTGATGAGTGTGTGAGAGAGTGTGTTTTAAACCTCACGGGGGACAGAGAGAGAGAGAGAGAGAGAGAGAGAGGGAAATCTATCAGATGTGACAATGTCTGACTCAGATCCTGGTCATCAGGACACAGAATCCAGGGCAGGAGCCGGGACAGGGCGGCTTCAGTCGCTGGACCCGACGAGAGAGCTTTATTCTCATCAGCATCTGCATGGGACCCTAAAGCACAGGCTCTCTGTGTCACACTAAAGCACAGGCTCTCTGTGTCTCACTAAAGTACAGGCTCTCTGTGTCACACTAAAGTACAGGCTCTCTGTGTCTCACTAAAGCACAGGCTCTCTGTGTCTCTCTAAAGCACAGGCTTTCTGTGTCTCACTAAAGCACAGGCTCTCTGTGTCACACTAAAGTACAGGCTCTCTGTGTCTCACTAAAGTACAGGCTCTCTGTGTCACACTAAAGCACAGGCTCTCTGTGTCTCTCTAAAGCACAGGCTCTCTGTGTCTCTAGATGCGGGCTGTTCAGCGCGTGCTTGACTAGAGTTCCATGTATTCAAATTCAACATTAATTAGGAGTATAGCTTATTAACGCAAATATACAATTACATTTGATCTCATTTAAACGTATGAAAAATGATAGACTGAGAAGGCAGGATTCTTACCAAATGTTATTATTTATATCCATAACTGGGATTTTTCAAGGGAAAAAAAAACAACACCTCCCTCATGCTTTGCTGTTGCACAGATGTTATGTCAGACAGATATTTATTTCAGCATATGAATAATTTAAAGAATTTAAAGCCCAAATATTCAAACCCATGCAGCTGAATTATGTAGCTTTATATATTTCAGTGATAGGTTGGACATGAATAAATATGGCGGGCCGATGAGAAAATGGTTGCATGATTAGAAAAATGAAATCTATACATCATCAAAGACTCGGCCTTCATAAATAAATAAACGTTAATAAACAGAACGCAAAACTCTAGCCCCACGGCCTCATGGTTAAGGAGGTGGGAGCAGGCTAGAGGAGAAGCGGGGAGGGCTTTATCCACTGACCTTTCACAAGGTCTCACATTCAGAAAAAAAAAAGATGGGTGCTTTAGCGTCCCCCTAACTTTTAACCCGTGGAATTTTTTTTTCAAAACTTGATGCTCGGCAACAAATTTAGCGTCGCAAGGCTCAGCTAAACGCGTGATTTACTACGCAGGCTACGTCGATTTCTTAGTTAAGAGAATTTTTTTTTTTTTTGTACTGTGGACAGTAGGAGATTTGTAGGGGGATGAGGAGGGGATGCTTTAACCCCTTGTTAGCAAAATGACCAAAATGCCATCCCCTTTGTTAACCTGCCATCCCCCTATATACTCTGAGTAGTGTCAGTGACCATTGGGCCAGCCCCCCGTTGGCTATTGGGTCACCCCCCCCCCCCCCCCCCCCAGTTAAAAATAACAAGTTACCTACTGATGATGGAGGAATAAATGAATTACAGATAT
>NC_044503.1:4606207-4608707 GCF_902362185.1 Chanos chanos | reverse complement strand
TAGCACTCGATAATACCCAGCAGGTTTTTGCTGCAACTTTTTCACAAGCAGAAAGATAAGCTTTTGTAAAGCAGTACAACAAGCAGAACAGATGTCTCCAGAAGCACTAGTTAGAATATAATATGGTCAAAGTTCATTTTATAATGATATATATATGTGTGTGTGTGTGTGTGTGTGTGTGTGTGCGCACGTGTTTGTGTGTGTGTGTTATAAAGCATTTAAGGTTTGGAACTTTTTTTTTTTTCAAAATAATGACTCTACTTAAGTTTGAGCACAGAAAGAGGACTGAATATTTTAAAACAGAAGGATTTTTATATTACTCTTAAATTCTTCAGGTTCGTTCAGTTTTCGTCCTATATACGTGTAAATAAGCATGATCCAATCACATGGTCTTATGTGTGAAGTCAGTCATGTTATATAATTGGATGATGTGATGTAGCTGAAGTATAATGATTTGGAGCAGGGGAGAACAGTCTATAATCAGCTCATAGACTGTGCTCTTACGACCCAGCGCCTCAGTGTTAATTAACCAATGACACGCTGGGGTTTTTGAGGGACAGCTGGATGTCACAGTGTCATGTGCCATTCTCTGTCTCTCTCTCTCTCTCTCTCTCTGTCTGTGTCTCTCTCTCTTACACACACTCACACACACACAGACACACACACACACGCACATAGGCACGCACGTACGCACTCTAGATGAGAGAGATTTCGCCGAAAAAAAAAAACCTCGGATGACTAAAATGCCTGAAATAGCAGAGAGACATTAGTCGCTGTATGTGAAAAGTGTGGAGGGTATTCCAGTGTCTGAATCTGCTAGCAAGGCTGTTAATTAAACACTATATTTAATCATGACTAAGGCAGCGATAAAATAGACGGTGTTTAAATCCTTCTTCATTTTCATCAGGGTCTTATAAATATCCCCAAAAGTCTGCCGCTCTCTCTCTCGACCGCGGACCAAGCATGTCTCATGCTTCCTTCCACAGCTTAACAGAGAGAGAGAGAGAGAGAGAGAGTCTACAGCGTAATCACTGGTATGAAGCATGGCTCAGTTACATGGCTCAGAGTTTGAGAGCTGCAGTAATGACAGGTTGAAATGGCCAAATCACTTCTCCCCCTCAGCCTTAATGGGGACAGAGATCTCTCACCGGGAACTGTCTGCAGCGATGAGTCTTTCTCCGCCTCAAACTGACTCACGGCTCCTTTAGGTATACCGCCGCTTCCATGGAAAAGACAGTGACGAAACAGCTAACTAGCTAGGTCGTCAGTCAGCGAGTTAGTAGGATAGTCTGGATGATAGTTGGGTAGATAGTTTGCTTGAGGGATGGATTGTTAACTTGTTCGGTCGGGCGATAGTTTGTTCGGTCGGTAGCTAATTAGTTCGTTCGGTTGTTAGTTAGCTCGTTTGCTTGATCATTAGTTAAGTAGTTATTTAGCCGGGTCATTTATTGGCAAGCGCCCACAGGGCAAATACACCGACGTTAAATTGACCGTGTGGGACAGCAGCATCAGTCAGCTGTCTGTTAACCTCTTCTGCCCAAAAAGGCACCGCGACAGAAAAGCTTGGTTCGAAAATGAGAGCTTAACTACTCAAAGCTTCCACTCTGAAGCAGAACCTGAACAGTCTAAAGTGTGTTAACGGAAAAGGCTCTCCCATTGACTTAGGACATAGGACAACATATACACTCTTAGACTTCACTGAACTCTGGTGAATTTGAAACTTAGTTAAGCAACAACGGTTAAAATAATGTCCGCTTTTATGTTTACAGACCAGATTTTTTTTTTGTGAGTTCATGTCATGTTCAATATACGTGTGCTCCAGAAATCAAACACAAAACAAAACAAACAAACAAACAAACAAACAAAAAACAACATCAACACAAAACACTCCCCACAGAATCAGACGTCAGCCGCGGAAAGCATCGGTGGAGAAAGGTCAGAGCATTAGAGGACAGGTACTGCCGCACAGGGGGGCTGCCTCCCCCCTCCACTCACAGTCACTCATACCATGGTCAGATAGCAGAGAGATGACTGGGAGCGCTTTAGAACTGGAGACACCCTGGTCACCGACGTCACACGCGACACTGGGAGACTATTGGCCGGACTTTGTGGAGAGAGAGAGACAGAGACGGAGAGAGCAAGACAGAGACAGAGGGAGAGAGAAAAGGAGAGAAGTCTGGCCTTGTGCCCTGTGGTGAGAACTATAATTGATCTGTCATGGGAGCTGCCGCTGGATCTTCCCCTGAGGTGGTCAACCTGAATCCCCCACCACCCCAAAAAAGCCGCGCTGCCCCCCCCCCCCCCCCTCCTCCCCCCCGACCGGAGCCCTACCAGGGGAACAGCCAGTAGACCTGAAGGTCACATTCAACAATAGGTAGAAAATAAAGAGGCAGGGATACTGGATGCCGCCCATAATTGCCAGCGAACACCGGGGTTATTTGATATTGATTCTCAATGAGGGAGATCCATAGTGCCCACACAGGCCCGTATACCTCTGCAC
>NC_044503.1:4588707-4598707 GCF_902362185.1 Chanos chanos | reverse complement strand
GACAATGCAGAACTGAAGCCAGAGAGAGAATATTGTACTGATATCAAATCAAATCAGCCTGGCCCCTGGGGAAGGGGATAAGAGACATAACATTGGGCTGAGTGACGGGACTGAACGGCTGAATGGAAAGCGTTTCAATCGAGCGCAAAATGATATTAAAACTTCGGCAAAGGCGTTTGTTGTTTGGCCTCATTTATGGCACACTTTGAGGGTTTGGAAACAGCGTCAGAAGCACCTTTTGCATGGTGCATTTCACTCTTGTTAAATAAACTCTAAGAGATTTTGATTTTGAACTCTAAGAGTCTTTGATTTTGAACTCTAAAACTCTAAGAGATTTTGATTTTGAAGTCTAAACTCTAGGAGTCTTCGATTTTTCGTTTTCTGTCCCACATGAGACAGTGTGACCACACTCAGAGTTAACTGAACACAGGCGAATTTGCTGTATTGGTGCTTCAGACCCCTGCCAGAGATGTGGTTTCAACAACAACAACAACAACAAGGTTCAACTCCTGAGCTTTTGAGAGGGACCTGAGTTATTTCTCAGCCTTCAAAATCTTACATTTACATTTACATTTCTTCATCTAACAGACAATTTTTATACAAAGCGACTTCATAAAGGAATTAAGACACATTTTGTGGACCTCGTCAAGTGAGTGACTAATTATGCTATCTCCACAGATTACGTTAATAAATTATTCACAACCGCTTAAACCGTGTTCATACGGAGTTTTACACTCTCATAAACACACTGTAATGTAAAGCGTTTTTTTGTTTTTTTTTAAACGCTCACAGACATAGGATAGACATGAGGTAATCACAGGCCTTGTCTCTGAATGTGGTTTTTGAAGATACCTGTCATCATTGTGGTCGTTAGGAGAATTTATTTGTTGCCAGAAGGTTCTGGACAACCCTGGTTTATATGACCTGTCATAGTGAGTGGGTAGAATAGGGACAGAGACCCTGGGGTTGAGGGACAGACTCTGACCAAAAACTGGACTTGTGAATACCTCCACAGCACTGCTGAGTACCTCTCTCTCTCTCTCTCTCTCTCTCTCCACACATACAGACCAGCTGTGACACTTTTTCTTTCTTTGTTTATTGCCTGCTTCATTTTGTAAAAATCCATTTAACTATGTCAGCCAAAGGCATGAGGACCAAATTCACACCCCTTTTTATTTGCCTGCCTCTCTCAGGGTCACGTTATCACACAGGGTGGATTTATTAGCTGGGTTATGTCCCGGGGCTGGTCCACTCCCCGCGCACTCTCAGATCAATAATTGGAAATATTAATTATCACAGCTGGGATTCTCCAGTCAGAAGATGTTTATTTGCCTGTTAGGAGAGGTGGAGAGGAGAGGAGAGGAGAGGAGAGGAGAGGAGAGGAGAGGAGAGGAGAGGAGAGGACAGGAGAAAAGAGGAGAGGAGAGGAGAGATCTCTGAGAGGCATGTGAATATGTATTAATGATGTGGGAATAGCACGTTACTTCAGTCAGACCTCGCCAAAGTCTCTCTCTCTCTCTCTCTCTCTCTCTCTCTCTCTCTCTGCCTCCTCTGAACAGATCTTTCTAAAAAAAAAAAAAAAGATTAGATTTTTATTTTAATCTCAGGGAATTCTAGCTTGGTTAAATAATAAGTTGTTTTTCTCGAATCTAATGCAGGCCCAAAGCACGCTCGCGCGCACGCGCACACACACACACACACACACACACACAGGGAGCATGTTTTAAGAGACATTCAGTTCAGGACAGTTATATCAGATATATATATACCAGACGATACTCAGTGCTACTTTAGTTAAAAAAGGATTTGTATGGTAAAGAAAAAGAAGAAAAAAAAGTGAAGATGTTTCAGGCTGAGGTTTGTATATGTGCCTTTAACAGGAGAAACTGTCGGATATTTTCACTGTGCTTTGTTTATCTTCAGACAACGCCCACAACCATTGTATCTAATTCACACATGAAGTGTTTCTTCAGCAGCTGACACAGAAACTTCTAGAATGTGTTATGTTATTTAAAAAGCTAAAAAAAAACAAAAAAACCCCAAAACCCTTTGTTTTGTAATAAAACAAAAATATCAGGGTTGAGCAGCACATGTAAGCTATGTTACTTGTAGACTGGCGACACAGAGCATGTCAAAGCGTGTGAAATCACATCCGAATGGCACACGTTACAAACAAGCATCACTCAGTGTATGACTGTAAAAGAGCAAACTTTGATAAACTGTGCACATCACAAATATCTGTGATAATAATGACTATGTATAGGAATGATAGTGTTTTTGTAAGGTTTTGGGTTTTTTTTTTTTCAGGTTCTCTCTTGTCACCCCGTCTCGACTTGCGTAGTCAGCACACGTCGTCAGAGGTTTCGCTTACGCGAGGTCCGCAAACAGACCTCGCGCGTGGCGCGATTTTTTTTTCTCTTTTTAACGAGCTTTGTTCTGATTGTGTTAGCCCGCCTCACCCGCGTCTTTCCAGGTGCGAGAGGTTAACACGGTGTCCTGCCAATTTCTTTCTCAATTTGTCTGTCTCTCTTCTCGCCGTAAAACGATTAGGCCACCCACGACTCTTTATTAACACCGATAATGCTAACGAGACAAAATGAAATCAAAGCCGCGTGCATATGGTGAGAAACGAGAGATTGCAAATTTCAGCCTGAATGACAAATTAGCAAAACGTACCAGAACA
The DNA here is from genome assembly GCF_902362185.1 of Chanos chanos. Lineage (NCBI taxonomy): Eukaryota > Metazoa > Chordata > Actinopteri > Gonorynchiformes > Chanidae > Chanos > Chanos chanos. The sequence goes on along the minus strand of NC_044503.1, from coordinate 4,596,024 downwards.
GAAACGTAGCCTAACAAGGCCAAATTTCTCCCTAAACTTAAGAAGCCAGGGGTCATTGAAAAAAAAAAAAATCTAGCCAACAGTGGTTCTGCTGCTTATGTTCATATATTGTAATTGTGTTTAATATTGTAACTGATTTCTGACATAGATAAGTAGGTGCCGTAGCTACAGTCTCATTTGTAAGTGAATTATGAGCTATTCAAAAACGCTTTATAAACTCTAGCTGTAAACACAGAGGAAACTATTCATCAAAAGTCTTTTGTTTGTCGATTTATCTTAAACAGCAGTGGAGGAAAAAAAAAACCCAGAAAAAAAAAACCGCTTTCGTTGCCAGTGTGTGACACGTTGGCGCCTCTGTGACGTGGCGTCCCATGTGGTCACAGTGGGATATAATCAGACATCTCAACAGGAAACTGCGCTGGCTGCCGTGAACAGATGTCATGCGTTTCCTCTGGAAAGCTTACCGCTCCTGTCCCCGAAACCCTCGCAGGCCCCCACAACACTCCACAGAGTAAACAACGAGATTACACGCATGTGTCTGAGGATATGAACAGACGTTTTAAAAACACACACACACACACACACACACACACACACACACACACACACACACACAACAAAACCAAACTAAACAAACAATGGTACCCACATTGATTTATGAAAAGACAGATGAAAAATAATTTAAAAAGCCACAAGATTCTGTCATCACAGCACTGATAAAAACCAAACCAAACCAGACCAAACCAAACCAGACCAGACCAGACCAGACCAGACCAAACCAAACCAAACCAATTAGTTAATCATGTTTGTAATGACGATATGACAGGTTTTGAGTGTGTGCGTGTGTGTGTTTGTGTGTGTGTATATACACACGGCCCTGGATGTGAGCATCTGTTAAAGGAAGAGCGGTTCTGTAATGAGCTTTGTTTACAGGACAGATTGGAGACTGGGCTAATGCGTTGTGACACGGGACTGTTTGCTGTTACGCTCTGTTCAAACAGCATATTGGCAAGCGCGCGGGGCGGCCTCTGGATTTGCTGTAGGCAGCGTTCTCCCAGCGAGCGAGCGAGTGGCGAATGAACGAACGTACAGGGGAACAGATTGCGTGTGCGTCCACGTTTCAGCCGCGCATTCCCCCTCGCCCCGCCGCCGTACACGCGTGTGTGACATCAGGGCGGAGTCCAGGTCGTAGAAATGCCATTCAACTGAGCGGCAATCTTATCAGACATTTGCAGGCAGCTCTCTCCTGCTTTCTCTCTCTCTCTCTCTCTCTCTCTCTCTCTCTCCTGTCTCTAGAAGCGAGTCTTTCTCCGTCCTCCTTTGTGTTTTAACGTATTCCGTGTACGTATTTCCTCTACAGTGGAAAACTCTGGAAATCTATCCCAATTAAAGCTGGGGGGGGGGCCTGTTTGAGGAGAATCAGACTTCAGAGTGTACTCTCCTTGTATCACAGAAGTAAAGGAGACCAAGCTCACGAAAAAAAAGAGCAGAGGAAAAAAAAAAAATAACTAAATTTAAAAAAAGGAAAAAATACAACAACGGCAGAGTCTCACCGGGACCGAGGCAAAAAGAATGTTTCCCCTAAAGACAAGACCAGTTCATCAATTCTATACGCTTTGTTTTCTCTCTTTGTAGTGTGTGTGTGTGTGTGTGTGTGTGTGTGTGCATAATTTACTGAGAGTATGTATAAACCCTCTTCCTCTTTCTGTCTCCTTGTCTCTCTCTCTCTCTCTCTTTTTCTGTGAGTGAGTGTGTGTTTGTGTGTGGGTGTGTGTACTGTATACTCAAAATGTATTCATCCTATTAGGGGTGAGAAAAATGTAATAAACTCAGTCATCAATATTGAACATACAGAGTGAAACTCATTGCTCCTGGGCAAATAAATGAACCATTACACTGATATTTTATAGTCTGAGCAGTGGTTGGCTTTAGTAATGCATTCCTACACACACACACACACACACACACAGACCTGGTAGAGAAGACCAGTGCCTGTTAGATTGATCCCAGTGGTGGGGTTCGGGAGCAGGTGAAGAATTAGAATGACGAACACAGTCAGTATGCTTTTCAATCACCACAAACTCCCTCTGTCTCTCTCTCCTTTTCTCTCTCTATCTCCTCCTCTCTGCCTCTCCCACTCTCTCTCTCCTTTCTTTCTCTCTCTCTCTCTGTCTCCCTCCCTCTCTGTATCTATCTCTATCTACCTCTCTCTCTCTCCTTTCTTTCTCTCTCTCTCTCTCTCTCTGTCTCCCTCCCTCTCTTTATCTCTATCAGCCTCTCTCTCTTTCTCTCCCTCTCTCTCTTTTTCTCTCCCTCCATCTCTCTCTCTCTCTCTCTCTCTCTGCCTCTGCCCACCCCCTTCCTTTCTCTCCCTCTCTTTCTCTCTCTCTCTTTCTCTCTCCAAATCTCTGTAACAGTGCTACCATTACATTAACTGCGACAGATCCAACAGTGTTACCAAGTACCTTGTCATTTTATCAGCTGTCAGCTGAGCAGAGGGTCAAGTTTAAAAGTTGACCCATTTTTAAGCATTTGAGGTTAAGGGTAAAAAAAAAAAAAAATTAAAAGAAAAGTCATCAAACTCGGAGTAGAGGGCAGATCTCTTTGTTTTGATAGGAAGTAATGAGAAGGCGTTGCTCTGAACCACAGAGAATACAGACAGGGATCCGTGGAGGGAAAGATTCAACACTCTAAACCCTCAACCTTCAAAAACACAGCACCTTTCCTTCTTTTTCATACTTCACCAAAAAAAGAGAAAAGAAAAAAAAAAGAGACTTTGGCCACAGCTAGTTATTATTTACGAGGGTAAAATTTATGGAATAATTCCTTGCCAAGGAAGGTTACTTCTGTTTCCCTCAAGGTGAAAGTGGATACGTATGATGCTTAATGAATCTGGGCCTGGATCCTTTCCCTCGTATTTCAACATGTTATTAGATCTGTTTAAAATCCCATTATGTTCACTCTCCTCGAACAGCACCAGTCGTTTACAGGAGCACCGTGTCCTTAAAGCTGACCTTTTGGCTCTCCTCGAGAACCCAACAGTAAAACTAAATACACCACAGACAGACAGAAGGAGAGAGAGAGAGAGAGAGAGAGAGGGAGAGAGGGAGAGAGAGGGAGAGGGAGAGAGGGAGACAGAGACTGAGAGAGAGAGGGAGAGCAAGAGAGACAGAGAGAGCAAGAGAGAGAGACAGAGAGGGAGAGAGAGAGAGATAGAGGGAGGGAGACAGGGAGAGAGAGAGAAGAGAAGAGAAGAGAAGAGAAGGGAAGAAATGTAAAAAAAAAAAATGTTGGTCTTGGACTCTTGGATTCTGCCAACATTGGCTGTGTAAAGAGTGAGTGTTTTTTTTTTTTTTTCTTTCTGAAGGTTTGAAAAGACGTGATTCCAGTTTAGAGTAGAGGAAAGGAAATGAGCATTGAGAGATTGTAGCAGACGGTTTTGGTAATCTTAAGTAATCTTGGGTAATCACTCCACATCTTGGCCTGGTTTATATATATATATATATATATATATATAGTGATTGAAGCAGTTTTCTCTTAAGCTCCTTTGGACAAACACAGGAGAGAGAGAGAGAGAGAGAGAGAGAGAGAGAGAGAGAGGGGAACGGATGGTGGAGCGAAAGTGGCAGATAAAACCTTTTCCCGTTTCCCTCTGCCCGTCTGCTTCCTCTTTTCCTATCTTTTGCTTTCTTTTACGTTCTTTTGTGTTTTTCCGCGACTGCTATTAGCGATAATCCAAACTTCTGTTCAACTTTGTTGAATGAGAAACTGGAAGAGAAAAACCACTCGACCCTAACAAGGATAATGAAAAAAAAAGGGAAGAGGAGAGAGGGGTTGGCTGAAAAAGAAAAAGAAAAAGAAAAAAAAAACCCCAGCAAATGCTTCATCACAAAAGAAGATGATGACAGAGGCATCTAATCCAAGAAATGCCATTCTTATCAGGTTCCTCTGGATTACCCTGAGCCTACGAGCTCCCAGAATCCTTTGCAAACAGACACCCTTCACAGCCCAAGGGCCAGAGATCAATACATCCTCATCGATCCTCCTCCACCAGTGACTGTGTCCACTTTTATTATTGTAGCATTACCCCCCACCCCTCCACACACACACACACACACACACACACCGACACACACACACAAACACACACACACTCTCTCTACCACTGCTGAGACATTTTCACTCAAACAGACATGACAATACATACAAACATAAAACTTTGCTGTTTGGGGAGGGGAAAACAGTTGTTATTGTTGTAGTTATTGTTGTCGTCGTTGTTGTTGACAGTGTGTTGTTGTTGTTGTTGTTTATTCGGAGTACCGCTGTGCTCAAGGTGATCTTTTTTTTTTCTTGGAGGGTTTTGCGGTTTGATCGAGACAGACAACAGCTTTTTGTTTGAAAGAGAGGCGCTTGACACTTCAAGCTTGTTAGTGTGTTGCCGCGACGACAGTGGTGCACAGCAGGGCTAACCTCTTTCTCTCTCTCTCTCTCTCTCTCTCTCTCTGTTTATGGTTTTCTTCCAGATGACTCGACCCATCCAGGTGAAGCCAGCTGACAGCGAGAGCCGCGGAGGTACTCTTTCTCTTTTTTTTTTTAACGTTCTTTTTTTTTTTTTTTTTTCAACTGCCTGTATTTTATCTTCCTCTCTTGCCGCTACCTCTCACACGCGGCTTTACTTTCCTTCATGCTATAGTTCTCATACCCCACCCCACCTCCCCCTCTCAGCCTGATGGATGCTAAGGGTATTCATTTTAATTAAAGAGGCTGTGCCCATTCTGAGTGGAAAGGAAGTGTGTACACTGCTGCCTGTCTAACCTTGCTTTCCCTTCCAAGGCCATTAACAGCATACTGTAAATTAAAAACTAATTAGCCAGGATATTGGGACGGGAGCACTGGGCCCAAAGCCCCAGACCTCCTGACTGGATGTTTGGTCAAATGGAGGGATACGCTTTAAACACGAGCGTAAAATGCCACGGGGGCGACGAGGGGATGGGAGGGGGTGTTGGGGGGGGGGGTAAGTAAAAGGGGGAGCTCGCTCTGCCAAAACAATCAATGCTATCGCACGAGCCTCGCCAGGACCTTCATTCACTCCAACCCTAATGCTGTCACCTCCCATTGGTCTCCTTTGATATGTCTGTTAGCATCATGTGCGCCTTTCCGCATGCACCCATCTGCAGATGACTTCTGTTCATCCAACGGCAACGGTCGCACTGACTGATGCGAAGATTGTGATTTTGACTGAAGAAAGCAGCAGAACTGCGACTCTCTTTTCTTTTTGGGGACAGAGAGAGAGAGAGAGATTGGAGAGAGAGAGAAAAACAGAGAGAGGGAGAGAGAGAGAGTTTGATTGTACTAAAGATGAAGAAGAGAGAACAGAGAGGGCCAAACAGGGACACCCTGCCATTTCAGATGACTATCGCCTAGCAACAACCTCTCCCTCCTTTGCTACCTCATCCTTTTCTCCGTTTTTTTTTTCTTTTTCTCTTCCCTCTATTCTTCCTCCCCTTTAGGACTGCATTAGGATAGCTCTCAATTTGGCTGCCTGTCAGACAATGCAATTTTCGGAGGACATGCCGAACCCCTTGAGTGGGGTCTAAAAACGTCCCCGCCCTTTACAAAAAAAAAAAAAAGAAAAAAGAAAAGAAAAAAAAAGATAAAATCACTAGCAGTGTTCAGGGCAGCTCAGCTCATGGCCTCCTAAATGGAGGAAGGGGTGAGGGGTGGGGTGAGGGGGGGGGGCACTAGACACTTGGGTCTAGTGCCACAGAGATTGATGCTCCATAAAGCTCCATTGATTTTGCCATTGTGGTGGTGTGTGTTCGCATTAACGATGACACTCAGCTGTCTTTCTGCTTCTGCTTGTAAGAGACAGGCTTTAGTGCTCCATCGGGGGCAGCTGGTCTCTTTACTGCCCCACCTGACCCCCCCCCCCACCCATCCCACTGCCCCCCATACCAACCCCTGCCACCCCATCCTTGCCCAGTCCAGGTAGGAATGAGATCCGGAAGCAGGCCTCTCAGATGCTCATCATCTTAAATGAACAGCTCAGATTGGCACCACATGAGGCTTGGCTTCAATGGTTTCAGGAGGGGGGTGGTGGGGGGGTGGGGGGTCGCAGCCCAGGGCCCTACAAAACCCAAAATGGAGTTCCAAGACTCCTAAAAACAGTAAGCACAGCATTTGATGGTTTGAAGGTTCTGTTGATTCCAGAGAACCCGAACCATTCTCTTGGTTCCCATGTAAGGTTCCGGTTCCGGTTCCGTTCCCCCTCCTCCATGTCGCTGTTACTTTCCCCTGTTCACCTCCCCTTGCTCTATGGAGCCTCCCAGTTCTAATGAAGTTCTCCTCGTCAGATAAGGCAATCCACGCGTCAGGAACTTCAGGTCCAAAGACCAAGTGTCTCCGCTTGGACCACGTCCTAGTGTCTCTCCCTGAGCACCAGAGAACATCTGCATGTGAAACCTTAATTACCTTACAGGTAACGATGAGACGGACACGTGGGATTGGCCGCAGTGGTCCTCCAGGGCTTGTGTGAATCAGGCTCAAGGCAAAACCTTGGTTGTAATTACTCTCTTAATCTCATTATGTGGATAAAAGGTCAACGAACCTGCTCAGAAAAAAAAAAGAAAAAACAAGGGACCCCGCTACACCTTTCCGGAACCGTCCCCATAAGGACCTGCCTGTCTCTAAATTATTAAGACCGCAAGGCTAATGAGACATTATAGCCTCCTCCTCCTCCATTTTTTTCTTTTAATCAAAATGATGCACTTACTATTTTAACTGTCCGTATGGATTAAGATCTGCTAGCTGGATCTGCGCGTCTAACAGAGGCATTGAGTTAAATTGAAATCTTGGTGAATTAAACGCGAAAGTACACCGCAATATGGCGTGTCAAAAACCATGGATTTACGAGAGCATCTGAAGTGGATAAAACTGTTGACAATGCGGCAGAATCAGCTTGCGGGTCCAGAAGGTTCTCTTCAAGGCTTGATTCGATCAAGCCCTCTCGTACGATGCTTTTCTTTTCGTTTTCATATTGTTGTGATGGGAATGCTTGCTTTTCCCCCTGACCTTAACCATTCTTCACATACAGCCTTGTTTGTTGCATCATCCATTCACAATACATTTCAAGAGAGATCATGTAATCATAAATGCCATCTTAAGTTTAACAGTAATTTCATGTCCAATGCACACACGCACACTTTTACACTCCCTGGTGTATTCAGCGTGAAAGCGGTTTTTAGCCTCTCTCACAGTGCTGATATGAGGCCTGACTTGAGAAGTGATGAAAGTGATTGCCAATTCTTTTCTTCTCTC
>NC_044503.1:4546207-4583707 GCF_902362185.1 Chanos chanos | reverse complement strand
TTCCTGCCTGAACACGGTGACTTGGTCACACCCAGAGTGACGTGATAAGCGCCCCTCGCGTGCAGGCGAAACACTGGCGGGGTGATGGAGAGAGAGAGACTCTGATTGTACGTCTGTGAAAGACGTTTCTCTAGAGGGTTCTGCTGTAGAGCCTGAGGGACTTTGCAGGTTGCACTGGCGGTAATAAGGAGACTGTATGCACGCCCGCGGGCACGTCCGTTACGACCGCGCCGCTCCGAATTTTTCACTGTCCCCTTTCCTGTCGGTTTCGTCACTTCGGTACGTTCGGCGTTAAATTTCTTCATAGGCCTGGGTTTGCGGTAATTACGCCGAACTGATAGGAATGTTGCGAGCTAAACCTGATTTCATTTGTACTTACACACGACTCCATGTAATACAGTGCTAATTAAACAGCATGAGTGTAAAAGAACAGCTGTTTTTTTTTCCCCCTTTCGTCAGACTAATTACAATAAGGCTAATGGACCTTATATGTAATTAAAGCACAATTAACTACACCTAGGATGACGTCGGACTGTTTTTATAAAGATATAGTAATAGTAATACGAGGAAGAAGAAAAACTAATCTTTATTATTATTATTATTATTATTATTATTATTATTATTATTATTATTGGTGAAGATAATTTGGAGGTCTAATACCTCCTTATCAGAGCAGTGATAGCTGAAACCAGAGTAGACTTTGAAGGAAAGAGACTAATAATGAACCCTGCGGAGACAGGTCACTGTGTGGTGTGACTGGTTAATACACTCGATAACACAGCCCACATCAGGGTTTCACAGTTTCCTGTCTGTTGAGTGTGTTGGGCCTGGTCTGGCTCTGCTTGTCACCGACACGTGTGTCTGTGGTTGGTCGTGTCTTCCTCCACGCAGGTTCCATTGCGGCTCAGGTGTAAGCGGCGCGTAACATAAGAAGATACAGGGATTTGGTTTCAGACACGTTAAAAGAAAACATATGCTAACCCCCGTTCGCCTAGACTATTTTGTGACGCCGACGACAAGAGTTCATAGTTAATAAATCGTTTTTGAACCGGGGAGAACATTGGGTGGGGTGGGATGGAGTGGGGTAGGGTGGGGGGGGGTTGGCCGGCATCTCCCGCTAAAGCCCATTCCTGTCTTAGCCAGACAAAGCAGAGCGAACGCTGATTACACCCCCTCGCCATAATAAATGGGGAGGGTGGGACGGGAATAGCAGTCCGGAGGGACGAGGCTTCAGATGGATGGCCTTTTACCTTTGGATAGAGGACCTCTCGCTCTGACACCTGAACCAATTTTTTTACCAAGGCAGGGACTTCAAAGGCTTCTTTGAAGGCCCGAGAGACACTCATTGGGAAGATGAGAGAGCTCGTGGCTTTTCATTCGAGATTAGCTTCTTTCCAAAGTGAACTCTGACTAATAACAGGCACGGAACCATCGCGGGGGTGAAAGAAAAAAAAAAAAAAGGAGCCAGTGATCTTCGTCGAACACGAGACAAGACGATGTGATCAGCGCCGAAAATCGCACGCGCGTAGAAATACATACATATGCATACGCACACACACACAGACACACATACACGCACACACACACAGACACACATACACGCACACACACACATACACACACACACACACACACACACACAGACACACACACACACACACACACAATCTGATAAAGTGTGTCATCTCCTCTCTCTCTCTCTCTCTCTCTCTCCTGCTTGCTTTCTTCCTGTCATCTCTTAGCGTTGTCTGTTTGATGAGTCTCCCTGTTGGTATGGCAGTAAAGTGGGCGTTAATATCAGTTTAAAGTAGATGGAATGTTTTATTGTTATGACGCGACGTCGTGCATTTTCAAATCTGATATTGTTTTATATGATTGTCGAGTAAATTGGGCTATCTTTCGGAGTAATAGGTTGAGTTAATGGGGCCTCCAAATGGCTGACAAGACGAGATCACACAACAAATCAAAAGTATTTGAACAGTATCGATTTTTTTTTTCCTCTCACATATTAAAGGGAAAAGGCATCCGTTTTTTTTTAGTAGCCAATGGAAATTTGCAAGAGCAGTGTAATCTGTATTTTTATTAGCCAATGGAAATTTGAGAGAGCAGCGTAGTCTGTAAGGCTGAATTGTAACACTGTCCACCAGAGTGGCTCAGTGCACGTGTAATTACAATGTAATTAACGTTAGCATGTTGTTATAAGGGAATAAAAAGCCTTACATTCGTTTCTTGTGTAATCACATGTGAGCAGGTGGGGAAAAATCAGTCAAGTTCAGGGCAGTTTTGTAATTTACCACATTTTAGCCCACATATTCACATTTATAGAAGATATGCACATGGTGAAGTGTGAAAACATATTACTGATGCATCGTCTCTCTCTTTCTCTCTCTTTCTCTCTCTCTCACACACATACATACAAACACACCCATGCAGTGATCAGACACAGTTTCCCCATGAGCAAACCAGAAATAAACAACAAACATATTCATATTGTTTTGTTATCTTTATTTTATATCTTTCTGACATAAAATAATTTAAATCATTGACATATACTAATCTTATAGACGTGACACGTTTCACATTTTCAGTGGCTTTCATGCACAGATGTTTTGTTATCCTTATTTTATATCTTTCTGACATAAAATAATTTAAATTATTGACATACAATAATCTTACAGATGTGACACATTTCACATTTTCAGTGGCTTCCATGCACAGATATATATATATATATTTTAATCCATGAAAACGAATACTGATAGATAGAGTGAAAACACTGCTGTGTTCAGACTGAACGCTATGGCTTTAATAAAGAGACACCTGCTTCTCGACTCTGTGGAGAATTCTCACCCGCCGCCAGCGGTCCCCAAATCTGATGTCAGTCCCCCCTTTGGCTGCCGTCAGCGCGTGTGTTCTTGGCCTCTCTCTGTATTTTTTTTTTTTTTCCTTTTTTGGAGTTGCTATTCCTGCCCTCCTCTGTGTACAATCTGAATTATTAATCTGGAGAAATGGGATCCTTCCACGCCGGCAGACCAGCGTTTTATTTGTACCTGTGATTTAGCTGAAGGAGAGTAAACACAGCCTCAGCCCAAGGATGATTAGACTTCTTTTCTCTCTCTCTCTCTCTCTCTCTCTCTCTCTCTCTCGCCTTTCCGAGGCCAGGGAGCTACTTTGTACACAGGGCAGACGCACGGGCCTTCGGTGCGTGCTCCGCCCTCCCACCCCCCCATACCCCTCACCCCCTCCACCCCCTCATCCAGTAACAGTGGCAGAATTACAAGAACATCTTTACAGGCAGTGTGTAGACAAATAACCTGATTTGTATTTTCTCGCGTCAAACCAGTGCTAGCGTACGCTTGTTTGTGTTTCTGTGAGTGAAATATGAAACGCCACTGAACCATCCAAACTTCCTTTTTCTTCCCCCTCATTTAATCTGCCTGATCTGGGAATGGAACATAATTGGAATGATGTAAAATCTTAATCCCTCGTTTTTTTTTTTTGTTTTTTTTTTTTTTAGCAAGAACAACAACAACAACAACAACGGCAATAAAAAATGCCTGTGTCTAGCGCTTGATAATGTAGCTTTCTCTGCCCTCCGTTTGGGATAACATTATTAGAATGTGAAAAGATGATTATCATGCAGATTACGCTGTTTTACCCTAAACGCAGCTGAATGCACGGCTGTAGACGCTTTCCTGTTTTTTGTCGATCTCTGATATGACAGTCTGCGTGCTATAGGTGTAGCCTTTAGCTTTCTGGACGGCAACAGAGTGACGTTCCGACACAGCTAAAAGGGGCCCCTCCGATTTCCAGTCCAACCTAATGACCTTCCCGGCATCCCATTTTACATTGTGTGCTTTGGAATTAGGCCCTGTGACATGTTAGCCCTTTGGAACTACTGTTACAGATCTAATAACACATTTTTTTGAATATGGGGTTGATATCTGATAGAAAAACAACAAAACAACACACCGGTATATGATGACGGGTGAGCTCGTAGTTTTACCAAATGCATTTTAGGGAATCAGCAAAGCCAATCGTGCTCAGTTTCGACGGCTGAAAATGAGCTGCTCGTTAACCTTAGTGCTTTACGTGTCAATGCTACCGCTAACATATCGATTGCGCAGCACTATCTCCACTAACTCGGGTTATGTAAAAGATGTAAGAAGTGATATTTTAATCGGAACGTAATCCATCTGAGATGGTCCAGGTGAGATGCTAGGGCTAGCAGAGGGTAAGCGGCACATCCCAAAAAGGCAGCACCGCCATGCGGAGTTGGCCGCCGTTCCCAGATTACTGGCGTGTTTGGAAACAGGAGGTGCTGGCAGGCTCTGGAGAGACCAGCTGGATGAGGGTGACATGCCAATGCTTGGGCAATAGACTGTGCCAACTCAGAGATTGGCACCGATACAGAGCTGCTGGTAGGTCCTGTGTTAACATGCTAGGTGGACTGTACCAAGTTGCAATGGCGCGCGCCTTCTTGGTGAATAATATGTCTCAGATGAGCTTCCATGATAAACAAGCATCTTGAGGGCTGGAGAATTGGATGGTTTTACTGGATGCAAAATATAATAAACTCTAGATAGAGACTCAGGCGCTGAATTTCGCCCATACGTGATTGGTTACCATATAAAAGGAAGAAGGTATTGATTTTTGGTGTGTTTGTCTTTGGATTTTTGACATTGACTATGAACGTGCAAATGAGCGCACCCAGAGAGGGGCGACTATTATTTTATTTTATTTTAGGTTTTGAACGAGAATATTTCCATAGTCAGCAGCTCTTCTTTTCTCTCTTCAAAGACACACTGACATTGAAGCTTTCGTATATAACAAGTCTTCCCCTCTGAACTCAGTCTGAATAATCTAAGGCTTGTGTTTACGTAAAGTTATGGGATATTTAATCCTGCCGACTTCCACGGTTAGAGGCACACTTTCTGAACGTGGAACCCGCATGAATTAATAGTGTAACAGTACAAACAGCAAGGAATGATACCTCTGGGCTACATTCTTTTCTCTCTCTCTCTCTCACCTTTTCTCTCTTTCAAAAAAAAAAGACTTTATTAGTTTGATACAAACCCCAGAATTCTGAATTCTAGTAGGTCAGAAATCTCCAAAAAAAAATAAATAAAAAGGTATAGGTTCTGATTGAACAGGCTAAATGAACTGACTTTGCATTGCTAACTATAACACATTTTCATACTGGTTTATAAAGAAAATAAGAAGGAAAAAAAAAAAAAAAACAAACAAAAAAAAACAAGTCCACATGAGCCATCCTAGAGAGTATGGTTTATCTTATTAGCTGCCTTTAAACTGGAGTCTCGCCCCTCTTGTGGAATATAAAATGCATTTCTAAACGATGCGGACGTACTGCTGGCCTGGAACAAATTCGCTGTGTTAAGGTATGCACGCCATTGGCCCCCCCCCCCCCGCCACACACACACACACACACACACACACACCCTTATCAGACGGGTGGACGTGGGCAGAATGATTAGTCAGGCTAATGGAGGCTCATGGACAGGAACCTGCTTAGACTAGGAGGCTAAGGCATAACTGAGGAGGAGAGGAGGAGACCTATTTGAATATGAGAAACAGAAAAGAGAGAGAAAAAAAAAAAGCTGGTCTCAACCCTCTTTGGAGTCTGAGGTCATTTTTCAGTACGCTCTGCTATAAGTCTGACCCATAATTTTTGTTAAGATAAAACACAAAATAACTGTCAGCAGCACAAAACAAAAGAAAAAAAAAAAAATGAAAACCTCACCTTTAGAATTGCAAAACGTCTTTACTGGAAAACAAAGGAATTTTTTTCTACATGTTTTCAGAAAAACGGTGGAGACGCAGCCAAAAAAAAAAAAAAAAAGGAACAGGAGTGAAATAAAGCTTTTATTCTCAGCAATTATTTTACATAAATATTCACTTCATAATAACTCTGCTTCTGGTTTTTCCCAGCAACGTAAATAGGCTCTGTAGGAAAGTCCCCAAATCTGACGGCGACCTCACAGGGATAAAAAAAAAAACAAAAAAACAAAAACAAAAACGAAAACAGTGTGTGAGCTGCAGGAGGTCGGTTAAAGGAAGCATCACTGAGTTGTTTATAAAAGAACATTGTAGAAACCAGCTCCTCGGAGAACAGATTTTTCTTGCTCTTTCTATGTTGCCCCTCTCTCTCTTTCTCTCGCTCTCTCTTTCTCTCTGTCTCTCTTTCTCTCTGTCTCTGTCTCTCTCTCTGTCTCTCTCTCTCTCTCTCTCTCTGTCTCTGTCTCTCTCTCTGTCTCTCTCTCTCTCTCTCTGTCTCTCTCTCTCTCTCTCTCTCTCTCTGTCTCTCTCTCTCTCCCTCTCTGTCTCTCTCTCTCTCTCTCTCTCTCTCTCTCTCTGTGTGGGAGTTTCGTCCGCGCGTTCCCCCGGCGTGACCGTTTGAACGAGTTTCTTCGTTGTGATGCCTTGAATTTGCTAGATGGCGGCCGTTTTTCGGGTTCGTTTCTGCGGCTACGTGCCCGTGAAACGTTAGCGGTTTCAAGCTTGGGCAGAAGCCACGTCTCCAGGCTGCTCCACCAAAAAAAAGCCCTTCAGAAGGCCAGAGTGTGGAGCAGAGGAGAGCACCAGCTGTTCCCCTGTGGGACCTTGGATATCCAGATTCCTCCTGGTCATTAGCGGAATGCAGTCTGCTGAGGGGAGCACGCGCATTAACGGCGGACAGCTGGGAGTCCTTCATCACCCACTTGTGTATCTCACAGGGTGTATCTTTGCCTTTATCCTAACACACACCGGGAGACAGACACACGCAGAGCCTTACACGGCCAGGGTGGAGAAGGTTTCTGGAACTCCTCACTGAAAACCCCATCCCCGTTTAATCCAGAAGAACGGACATGCTGTGTATTCAGAGCTCTGTTCAGGGGGAACAGAGGACCTTTCACATGGAAGTTGTTGATTAGCTTTAGAAAAGGCGGGGTGGGGGGTGGGGGGGGAGTGGGGGGTGGGAAACAAATATGATTATCCAACTTAAAATGCAGGTCTCGCTCCGGTATTTAATGTATTAGGGGCACTTTATCTTGTTCTGACTAAATTCGATGACTAAAATGAAAAATTCACAGATGAGAGTTTTTTTTTTTCTTTTTTCTTTCTCTCTTTTTTTCTAAAGAGCTTAAATCAACCTCTGTATGCATGGAGAGCTTTTAAAACAACACTCTTTCAGTAAGCTGTTGACTCAGGACTTTCTTTTTTTTTTCTGGCAGGAGCTGAATTATTCCGTGCGAAAATGTTTCGGCTTCGGTTTACTTCCACACACGTCACGCTCACGGAACATTAGGTCGAGAACCTACTGTGTATCCGATGTTTATTTTTCTCCGTAGAGCTGAAACGTTGACTCTCTCATTCACTCCAGTGGGTTTTGGGGGTGGGCTCGATTATAACGTTTATATCTATAAATCTAACGTATGTTTGCTTGCGTGTTATTCCGTAGGGTCGAGTTGGTAGAAATCTCATAACGCTAGAGCGGGCTGGTATTTCTAATCTGCCTATACATTTATTCACATGAAAAGTCCCTTACTCTCTGTCCCACAGGCACAACGCATTCATCCACCTCTCCCTCCCTCCCTCCCTCTCTCTCTCTCTCTCTCTCCCCCTTTTTTTTTTTTTTTTTTCGTGTGTTGATAAAAAAGAACTGATGGAAAAGCCCTGGCCATTACTCAGTGCATTACCTGGCTAATTTGTGTGTTCTTACGAGTTACAAAGATGTCAAACAAAGAGTCGGCACACTTACCTGAGCCCCCCCCCCCCTGATTCTTTGTCTATTGTCGCCTATGCTAAAGTGTCACCTGACTTCCCCTATACACAAGAGAATGAGAAAAAAGAAAAACTGCTCTAAGGCCCACTGTGTTTCTGTTACGTTTCAGTCTCAACTTCAAAGTAGATGAAACGCTGTGACCCTAACGGGCAAAGTTAAGAGTTATTCATACTTTAGGAGGGAAGTCCACCAACATCACAGACCCCAAAGAACATTTTTGACTATATGCTCTTGGCTTGTGTGTGTGTGTGTGTACCTGTGAAAAATCAGACTATGGCAGGGAATTTTATAAAACATACCGCAATGGGCGCATAAATAAATAGTATATTTGAGTCTCGGTCAACATGAGTAAAAGTAATTATTAGCAGAGATGTTCACTGTAAAGGTCATTGGGAAAATGCTAAAAAAAAAAACTGCGATGAGTGTTTTGCCAATGAGATGCCTCAGGTTCACCATATCTGCAGACGCACCCGAAATTCACACGAGTGGCGTTTAATAGAACTGAGACATCTCTCTATCTAATTCAACATGTTCCTCCCCTGAGGCCCAACAACAAAAACAACACTATAACAGCTGCACCTTTCACACATTACAATTACCATTACAATCACTGTTACAATTACAAATTACATCTATTTTACAGTCACAATTCCTGAAGACATCCTTAGAATTTTAGACAGACATACAGGACGTTATTCATTTTACTACGTAAAGTGCGGATATTTTTATTTATTTATTTTAAAATTCAAGTCAATTTAGGAGAGATATTTCATGATTTAGCCGAAAAGTCCATCACACCAGGCGTGGAAGAGGCAAAGCCCGAGGGTGCGAGATTGAATCGGGGGGGTGCAGTGGTAACTGGAGGGTCAGGAACATCGTGCGGTTGTAGGTCGTCGGTGGCGGGCGGCGTGGTCGGCCGGGGTCTCGATGTTTGATGTACTGATCCCAGGGCTTTGGCCTCAGCCTGTTGATGAGTTGTGCGGAGCAGAGAGGGAGAATCGGGGATCGGGGAGAGAGAGAGAGGGAGAGAGAGAGAGAGAGAGAGAGATGAATGTGATTGGATTGGCGGCCGACTCCAGCCTCTCCCATCTGTCTCGGAGTCTGCCATCCTATCTCGCAGGCGGCGGGAGGTAATTGGGTTCATTGTTCTCGCCACAGGATCCCCTGGATTGAAAGCTTCATTATCTGGATAACCATGAATGTAAATGAGACGCACGTATGCAGCAGGATAATGGGAAAAAATAGATCATTGCACGCAAACGCCCTCCCACACGCTGGTACACAGATGCACACAAACACACATACACACACACACACACACACACTCTCTCTCCCTCTCTCTTTTAAACTAGGCTCCTTTGCTAGCTCCACTGTGAGGGAGTGTGTCATATTTAGGTGTGTGTGTGTGTGTGTGTGTGTGTGTTTGAAAAATCAGACATCCAAAAGCCTTGTTGTGTTGAAGTGTGATGTACAGGAATGTTCCTACCTTGCTGTGAGGCATGTGGAGATGAGATCTCCTTTGAGAGCTAGTCTCTTACACACACACATACACATACACACACACACACACACACACACACACACAGCAGCGTTTCACAGCTATGCATATGGGACGTGAAAATGCAGCTGTCAGCTGGTGTCCATACTGTGTTTGTAAGTGTGGCGGCTACGCTAGCTGCCACCTCATCTCGCGGATTTCCCTCACCATGCGTTCTCAATGCTGAGCAACGGCACACTCCGGTCAGGACAACAACACCATGCATTATTCATACAAAAGACAAGTGACTTTACAGGAGGGAAACACACACACATACACACACACACACAGTGTGTGATTACACACTGCTTTACTTGTGGTCGGTAACTGTCTTGAAATTCTCCATGACAGATATGGCGCCGTAGATTTGATTTCTCCACGGAGCATAAGAACTGAAGGAAGGGAACACTGTAGTACTCTAAAGGAAGGTAGCACTGCCCTGGAGAGCTGGAGGGAAACTGAGCACTCTCTTGACTCCAGTGTAAGGCTCCGCTCCCTCCTTTATGACATCACTGTCCTGTTCCTTTCTTCTATTCTCCGAGGTCTGCTTTACCCAGGCCCAGAGCAGGGAGTGCATAAAAAAGTTCTCTGACAAGTTGAACACTCATACGTACTCACACACACACACGCACACACACACACTCAAACACACATATACATACACCCCCTGGAGTCTGCTCTCTCTCTCTCTCTCCCTCTCTCCCTCTCTCTCTCTCAGATCCTCCAACAAATCCATCAATTAGCTGGAGATGTGATCTGCATAGGAGATTACGGTAATTTAAACACGTCGAGGGAAAAGGCCTAATCCTGAATCCGATGGCCGTTCCCGTTTTCAGTTTGCTCTGAGACAGAGGGGATGAGGACGAGAGAGAGAGAGAGAAATCTCAAACTCGTTCCTCTGCCACAATTTTAGTAAAGAAAAGAAAGGGAAAAAAAAAAACACGCTTGCCTATTCAGAGGAGATTTGGGATCAGCTCTGATAATAGGATTGCAGTTAGGGAAGCAGAACCAAAATTTGGAGTCAAAATAAATAATCAAACAAATAATCCGTGCTACTCAGGGATAAGGTTTTAGAAAAATTCATGGAATAAACATATACATATATATCGACAGAATGCAAAAAAAAAAAAAAAAAAAAATCTCTCTAATGCTGCACCCTAGTGTTTCCCACCTCAAAACTGAAAAATATTTCCAACACCCTCAGGCAAGGAGCATAATAACTAAAGGAGAAAACATTGTACAGTTCTAACTGAAGTAACCAGCGGGAAAGGGAACTCAAGGTTCCATCGATTCCGGGGCGAGACTAAGCATTCTGTTTGCTCGCATTCTGTCGGCCCCTGTCCTCTACACGCTCCATTCTCTTCTTGTGGCCACGCCCAAGGCGTCACAGCTCCACGCGATTCTAAAGGGCGTCCGCTGCAAACTGGTGTCTCCACGGCAAGGGCTGCAACGGAGATGCCCCGGGTTCTCATTCTAGAATGTTCCAAACAATCAGGAACGATCCGCCACCCCCCCCCTCATTTGGTCATTGCTTTCACCTGTGTCCTCTTGTCTTCCCTATATAAGCTCCCCTTTTCAGTCTGTGTTCAGTCTTGAAGGAGCTTTGTCGGAAACAAGTCGGTTCTTGAGCGCGTTTGTGACTTTGATCTCGAGTTTTTGTGGATTTTGTAACCCTTTCTGTGCAGCGGTTTATACTTTATTTTCTCCTCTCAAGTCTGTTGTTTGATGCTTTGTTTTGTAAGAGGTTTGGGGGTTTGATTTTACATGGTTGAGTTGTCAGTGTTTAATGTTGGGGTGCCTCTGTATGTGTGCTCCGTTCTAACACCACATCGGTTCCCTCGGCGGCCCTTGGCCGTGAAGCCTGGACTCTGAGTTACGCTAAGCCGCGCGTGAGAGCGATGCTAGGTGTGCGCAACAAATAAACATGATGTTTTACTCTAGAGCGCAGCTTGACTACTGTTTAGTCTGGATAGCACAGAACACAAGTGTCACAGCTGACCTTGGAAAGGGTGTGTGTGTGTGTGTGTGTTTTTAGCTTGGAGAAAACACATCGCCTCGCCCTCAGTCAGGATCTCGCTCTTAATCTCTCTTATCACATTAGAGAATTCCAGCCTTTTCCTCCCATCAGACGACTATCCGCAGGCTTTGAGGCCTGTTTTGTCGACTCGAAGACAGTACATTTGTTTGGTGTATGGATGCAATCAGTCTGTAAGGCTAATATCGTAACTGGAGCTTGGCAGATGGCAGGAACAGTCAGGGATCTCATTAGACTAACCAAGCGGGGACTAGGCGCAGCAAAACCTTTCATTACAGATCCACGGCTGGAGTAGTGTTATGCCCAGTGTCTGGTCAAAGTCAAGGGAAGGGAATTAAGTATTGTCTGTTTTTTGTTGTTGTTGTTGTTTTTTATTTGCCTGGTTAGTGGGGACCTTGGAGTTGGTGTGTGTGTGTGTGTTTTGTTGTTGTTGTTTTTTATTTGCCTGGTTAGTGAGGACCTTGGAGTTGGTGTGTGTGTGTGTCCATTTTTTTGTTGTTGTTCTTTTTTATTTGCCTGGGTAGTGAGGACCTTGGAGTTGCGGTGTGCGCGTGTGCGTGTGTATCACAGTTATTCAGTCGTGTTACTGTGTGTGAAATACGGGTCATTTCCTGACCATAGCAAACACAGGTGAGCACAACTGAAAAGGTCTGAGTTGTATTTCACAGTATATGCTTAGCAATTAGCCCTACGTGGGTTCAGCAAAAAGGCACTGCGAATCCCAAAGAATTTAAAACCCAAGTACATTTCTTTCGCGTGAACCTTTTATACCGACAGACTTCAAGCATATGGATTTGCAGAGCGGGCCTTGTTCCGAATGAATGAACACAAAGCTCGAGTGTGGCAGATCTAAACGAATACGGATGGTTTATTGGTTTTTGTAATAGTCAATGAAATATAATTTACAGTGCAGCCATAACCAGCGCAGTCAAAGAAACTAATATTATCATAACATGTCCCGAACCTGCTGTTTTTGGTGTAGCGACAGAGAGATCAAACGACAGCGTATGATGTGGATTCTGGAGTGGATAAATGATGATAAATATGGGATTATTCTATCGTTCTATCTATCTGTCTGTCTGTCTATCTACTATAGAAAACTCTTGCATAACCCTGTCTAAAACTAATACAAAATAAAATATTGATCACATGCTAACAAGCCAGCTTGGAAACAAATAAACAAAACGCGCGCACACTAAGATGTCTGATCTGACTCGTAAATCAAAGCTGCCACAGGGTGTAAACCCACTCTCTCCCTTTTCAGACGTGGGCAACGTTTTCTTTGTGCTTCAGAGGAGAGACGCCGCGGATTCGACCGCGAGCTCCGCCGATCGACGCCTTTCGCGCGGCAATCGGCAGGTCTATTGTACGGAGTGATTTTCCTATGGGTTACTCAGGAGATGAGAGAGAACAGGAAATGCATGGAGGAGCCCAGAGAGTTTCAGGGATATTCAGAAGCAGACTGGGAAGAGAACGCCAAACTATTTACAGGCATGAATCTGCCTCACAAACCACTGTATTTTTTTTTTTTTTTTTGCCTCAGGCCATGAAAACATTTGAAAAAAAAAATAAGCTCCTAGTCTCTTTGATGTCTGCACCAAATCTAAATGCATTTCAAGTATTTCTGCCTTTCAGCCAAGGACAATCTTAAATTGTCTCATGACATGTAGGAGTCTGGAGTGGAGAGGAGTTGTTGTGTTGAGTTAAACATGAAGATTTTCACAGCAGGGTGCTCAATGTGTCCCCATAATGCATGCTTTATTGATTCTGAGTGTAAATCTTAACCATCTTTCAACAAGATGGCTCTCAGTTGGCTTGACGTAGCTTTTTTTTGTTGTTGTTGTTGTTGATGTTTTTCTCAACGATGAGGACATGTGATGCGTTTGGATTTGGCTCTGACATGCAGATGGGTTTCGTAACTGGGACGAGTCATCTTACAAAAGCTTGGATTTAAATGAGGAGTAAGCCGAGATGACAAGGAGGAGAAGAGGTGTGTAACCAGCCTAGTGAGGGCTTCGCGTTGTCTCCTCGCTCAGGCGTTGTGCGGTTTTGGCATGTTTTGAGCGGCGTCGAGCATGTTCGCCTGTCGTTTCCAGGCAACAGCTATTTGCTTTGCCAAAATGGGCTTCCATTGCGCCCCTCTCAAAGCTGAGGCCGTTGATTAGTAACAGAATGAGAAATAACACACACACAAACACACAGAGAGAGAGAGAGAGAGAGAGAGAGAGAGAGAGACTTTTACATACAGGGAAGAAAGTGTGAATGCCTTTGATATAACATGGTTTAAAGCAACATGCTGAATGTCTTGCCTGACAGTGAACCAGCACAAAATAATATGTATCCGAAAGGTACAAAAGGTCTGACAAACACAAAGAAAAAAAGAAAGAAAGAAAAACGAAGAGCAGAGTAGTGTTGATGTCAGTCATGACCCTGGTGTTTTCTTCCAGGTCAGTTGGAACAGGTCAGGTTTTTGGAGAACCACGCATCACAAAGACTAACTATCACTTTTTTTTCTTCTTTAGAAACAAGTTGGTTGTTAAAAGAGTTTCAGCAGAAGTTACGAGAAGCCTCACAAATAATCAGAAATGTACATACGCACAGATAACATATTTTCAAACTTCGGACTTTGAATTTTTTTTTTTCCGTCTCCTCTGAGTCTCTTCTTAAACCCAGAGACTTTTATGCTTGAAAAAGGTCTTTTGGCCTTGTGTATTCTGTTGACGGTGTGTGCCGCACGCACACACACACACACACACACACACACACACACACACACACACACACACACACACACAACCCTCCTCCATTTTCTTTCATAGCCGCTTCAGAGGCAGAGGTCTCTCCACTTTGACCGCCGCAAAGACACCTGACAGTTGAAAGTCTCATCTGAAGATAAAAGGACGAGAGTCTGAGAAATTCATATTCAGTCATGGCCACTGGTGCTTCTAGAAGCCACCATCTTTTTTCTTCTCTCTCTCTCTCTTTCACTCTCTCTCTCTCTTCTTCTTCCTCTCTGAAACCCTCTCAAATGACCCTAATTCTGGATTCACACGTCCTTTGGTCCTTAGAAACGTTCATGGTTGATATGCAGAATGGATTTTTATCCATGATTCTTTGCGTAACATTGATCGCCAGGGCACAGAGGCAGACTTGTCAAAGAACACAGAACACGCAAAAAGACACACGATTTTTATTTCTCTTTTTTTTTTCCCCCATGATCATTACATCCAATTAAAACTGGTGTCACCAGGCAGGTCTGTGAGAATCACTTAGGCAGTTGCCACGGTTACAAAACACAAACAACGCACACGAACCTAACATCATTCACCGATGCCCAGATTCAGGGAATAGAAAGGGTTTGAATGATTCTGCTGAAAACGAAGGCATTTTAGATCGAAGCCTCGTGCTTTTCAACTCCCTTTCACCTCCAAATCTCAGTAAAACTTTACAGTCAAAAGCCACATAGATGCAGCAGCACTATGTTGACGAGAAAATAATTCATATAACCTGCTGTTTAATGTCGCACGATGAGCACATAAGAGTAGATAGCATAGGAGTGCTTCCTGAACATTAAGAACGGCGAAGTGCATTACGGGATCCGTCAGGGCCTCGTTCTCCTCTATCTCCTCCCGTGGAGGAAGACGCCTTGGTTTTTTTTTTAATCGCCGGTGACCTCCGTCGCCCGAGGGGTTTCATTTACGTACGCGGGGCACGCGGTTTCCAAGCCCGGATCAGACAAAGCCGATTCTCCGTTTTGGACGTGACGGCTGACGGATTGGGTTTACCTTTCAAAGAGCTGGGGCAGCTGCCCCTGTCGCCGCGGCCCAGACGCTTTAGGCCTGGCCTTCATCGATTTCTCCTCTTCCCGCAGGTCATCGGCTGGAAATTGAATTGGAGATGGTAGGAAACTCGGGGTCTATTATATCCCGCTTCTGGTGGCATTTGTTTATTTATTTATTTATTTACTTACTTATTTATTTTTCTTTCCCCTCCGTTGCATTTGGACAGGCAGCGGAGAAACTAATGGGAATAGCAGAGACAGTGAAGACACACAATTAAATGTCTATTCTGACTCTGTCCTAATAACGCCTGTCCTCCACTGAGAAAGGTTACAGTCACCCCCCCCCCCCTCCACTTCCCAACACTCCCCCGTGCTTTTACCGTTAGTCATTAAGCTTTTATGGGGACTCTCTCTCTCTCTCTTTTCTCTTTCTCCCTCTGTCTGCTCATGGGAGTGCCACTACTTTCCTGTTAAAAAACGCGGGAAGCAAAATGCAGCGACGGTTATTCAGAAACGCTCGCTGGGATATGTCATGGTAACAGAGAAGAAGGAGTTGGTGACCGGTAAGGTTAATTTGGGGGTTTTAAAGAGAAGTAAAATAGAAAGTATCCTGTAGGAGTGGCTTACACCGGCCCCGCCCACTTCAAGGTGCCACATTCACTCCCTACCACCCTTCGCTCACTCTCTCTTCTGTTTTGTGTGTGTGTGTGTGTGTGTGAGCGTGTGCGTTTAATACTTACCGGAGGCTTCATATCCTTTTGCTCTCCTGGGGATTTTAAATTGACAAGTTTGTAAAGTCACTAATCAGTGACGGAGCGACTGGCCTTTGGAATGATGAATTGACTAAACTAATTTCAGATAATCCCTCACATTATCTGCCAACGCTGACACTGCCAATTTGCGTTTGAAATAGAGTCCGACGGAGCCGCGCTACCTGCCGGATGCGTCGGGCCGTCTAAACAAAGCTACGCCGTTAATGAATCCAAGAGAGAGTGGGCTTTGATTCTTTACACACATACGTATCTTCACAAAATACACCCACAGACGCGCTTGACTTTATATCTGAGTGGGGGCCTTCCCATTAGCTTCCACTCTACTGTCACTAAAAGTCACAAAGCTAACCCCCGCCAAAAACAGTCAGAGGAATACTTGCACCCCCCCCCCCTTTTTTTTCTTCTTTTGGAAGAGCTAGCATGTTTAGTGGTTTTAATGGTATTTAGTGGTTTTAATGGTATTCTCACGTAGGGTTCACACTAGGGTGGGTATGTTAGATATTTATGTCCTCACAGGGACATTTGTCCTCATACTGACACATGAACCTACACCACACACACACACACATGCATACATACACATTATATATACTCTGACAAACATACACAGTAGACTTAATAAAAGCAAATTTGTATAAATCCATGATGTGTAACCTATAAATGTGTAATTTTATTTTAGCATGTATGTAATGCTAGAACGATCGTTTTAAGGGGATTAACGTTTGAAATCCTACTTTACCCGTATGGCACAACCTTTCCGCTGAAGTTCAGAGACGAAACGTGTTAAACAGAGGAAAATTTCTGTGCTGTAGGAAGTCGAGAGGTCAGAGATTCTGCCGTTCTAAAGGACATTAAAGCTCTGTGCAGTCAGGATGATGTAAAGCAAAAGGAACCAAACGCTCGACCACATAAGCCCAATACATTTGGGGGGAAAAAAAGACAAACATGCAAAAGATGATAAAAAATAAAGCAAAAAAAAAAAAAATCATCAACTACATTAATACTACACTGGAAATGATCTCAATCAATCTTCTATGTCATCAAATCAGATGTGAGCTCAAAACTACAGATTTGTTGTTGTTGTTGTTGTTGTTATTGTTATTGTTATTGTCGTCGTTCATAACCAATACTGTACGGACGATTGTACTGTACAAGACTAATGTTGCTTATGGATGCATTTGTCAGATCAGACACTGAGGCAGTGGCAGGTGTTGGATATGAAAAAAACATTTGGCTGTGTGTTATGACAACACAAATGTAATCAAATCACAATGGGCGGTAGAACGGGGCAGAGCCGCGGCGTGAGCGACAGGCAGTAAATAATTACAGTCGTGTCCCGTGATGTTGCGGTCAATATATAAATAGTTATTTTATTAGATATCGAGCAAAACAGAGTGAAAATGAAAACAAATGGGCCTGTCAAAGCGCTTTGGATGAAACCTGCGGGGGAGAATGAGTGTTCTCTCTTTCTTTCTCTCTCTCTCTCTCTCTCCCCCTTACACGCACATACACGGACACACATACTCTCTCTCTCACTTCTTGCTCGCCCTATCTCTCACTCTCTCTCGCAACCAGTGTAACCACTTTTCTTTCTCACCTCTCCCTTACTTTCGCTGTCTCTGTGTATCTCTCTCTCTCTCTCTCTCTCTCTCTCCATCGCTTCTGCCTTATAATCCATTTTTAATAAGTGTTGTTTGGGGGAGGACAGGACCAGAGCTGAGGGACTGGCGCTGACCTCTGGCTGCTTAAAAGGCTCTGGATGCATACAGCAGGTCTAAGAGACGATACTGCCTGTACAGGAGAGGAGAAGAGAAGAGAGTGGAGAGGAGAGGAGAGGAGAAGAGAGGAGAGTGGTGAGGACAGAGAGAGAGCGGATGAGTGGATGATTAGGGTGAGGAGAGGGGAGAGGAGAGGAGAGTGGAGGTGAAGAGAGGAGAGGAGAAGAGAGTACAGGGGAGAAGAGCGGAGGTGAAGAGAGGAGAGGAAAAGAGAAAGGATGAGTGGATGATTAGGGTGAGGAGAGGGGAGAGGAGAGGAGAGGAGAGTAGAGGAGAAGTGAGGAAAGTGGAGGTGAAGAGAGGAGAGGAGAGTACAGGGGAGGAGAGTGGAGCTGAAGTAAGGAGAAGAGAGCGGATGATTAGGGTGAGAAGAGTGGAGAGGAGGTGAGGAGAGGAGAAGAAATGGGTGAGAAGAGGAGAGCAGAGGTGAGGAGAGGAGGAGAAAGGAGAGAGAAGAGGAGATCTCTGATTACATTTTCAGCTGTTCCATAGTGGTACCCAGTTAAAGGCCTTTTCTTTGAAGCTAATCTACGTGGACCATTATCAAAGCTTTCAAGTAAAGAGAATGGACATCCAGAGTGCTGTAGTTTGTTTGGGACTCCTTAAACCTCATATTACCCGTCTGTCAGGAGCACATACTTACATAACAACCGCTAATGAGGTTGTGCTTAAGTGATAATAACAATTATAAATGCGGTCTGGCTTTTAAGAAGCTCTGAGATACTACCCTGGACTGCCTCCCCCATGTCATAAATTAATAAAAACCTGTCGGTAATTACATGCTGTAAATACATAAGCACAGTGTTGCAATCATGTCAACACACAGACAGTAATAACTTCACATGAATAAGGATCTCTTCAGTGTAATCTTCGTTATGGTGTCTACTTGTTAAATAATGGACCAATATAATGTAATAACATGTTAGCTACATCTTAGTGACAATTTAATGCAATCGAATATTTGATGTCTGATATGTAAAAGATGCAGTGCTGTGCTACCATTTTATGTCTTTCCGTTTTCAGGCTAGGAATGAAAGCAATGCGTCATCATTAAAATAAAGCTAACAAATATATATGAAAACTAGTTTAGCTGAAGAACAACTATCCGGAGCGTGTGGTAGATTTCACATATTAAAATATGTAGTTCAGAACTTTATCAGCATTACAAGATTTTGAGGGTTATTTTAAGTCCTACTGTACATGTTGCAATTGTACTGTGGGGCAAAACACAGTCAAAATACATCACTAACGCTCCCCTCCCACCACCCTATTGCCCCCCCCCCCCCCCCCCCCCCCCCGACACACACTCCACCCCCCCACCCTCCCCCCGCCCACTGCATCACATACACTAGACTTCACATGACAACAAGGCTGAAAATCTCTACTTCTAAAGTGCAATATGGACGTTTTTAAAAACATCTGCATGCTCTAGACGGTCCCATCTTTTTATTCAGCGTTGCTGTAATGTATTTGCTGTGTGGGTTTTGTGATCCCGAGGCAGTGAGAGAGGAAGATTAGATTGCCAGGGCCACAGACAGGGTTGATGCACGTGCGATACCCGGCTGAATAGTTTTCTATTCCATATTTATCCGTAAGGAAAATAAAGCCACGCGTTTGCGTGCGCGAACGAGCGGGTCGCCGGTTTCCCCTGCTACAGCGACATTTAGACCCTATTTTCCAGAGGCTTCCTCCCAGACTGCATGAAAAGCCTGACAGAAGGTGAAGAGTTCAAGGTATATCCGTGCAATCCGGTCTTTCTTTTCAGTCATCTCTTTTTTCCCCTCATTTCATTTTGGGGTTTTTTTTTTTTTATCATCCTTTTTTTGTGTGAGAAGAAGCAAGAAACCTCAGCCCAAGATGTCTGATATTATAAATATACCGGATGCATTTTTAAGACCTAAGTATTTATTTAGCCTAATTTTTTTTTCTCTCTCTCTCTCTCTTTCTTTATTGAGCTTTACCTTATATAGCATTTTTTTTCTCCTCAGATACTCGCACACATTAACACTGCAAATTTCTTTGGGAGTAAAAGCGCAGGGATAAAAGCCAACACACCTCCAGATTAGTGAATGAATATGGATTAAGACGAGAATCGGGGAAGCAGTTTTGGGTGAAAGGTTTGTGGCACATACACAATTCCACCTTCGCCAATGGTCATGGAAGCCTTTAGAGTTAGAGAGAGAGAGAGAGAGAGAGAGAAAATGCTTCTCACCCACAATGTTCCCACGTAAGGGTTACCAGGGGTACTGTTCTGACTGGCCTTTCTGAGCTTCTATAAGATGGAGCAAGCACGATCAACCAAAACTCACTCCCACACAGTGGGAAAAAAAAAAAAAAACTTACTCAATACTCCCTCACTTTCCAACAACTTTCTTTCAATCTTCAAAGCCCTCATCTTTTCCTCTCATATCTGTCATTTTTTTTTCACTCTTCTCTTGTTAGTTTTTTTTTTTTTTCCCCCCCTTCCCTATTTAAATATGTGCGTAGCGTTTGCTTAGGTTAGCTGAGGCTCTTATCCTGGAGTTTGTTGTGTCTCACTGTAGTCTACTTTGTCCTTCAGAAAAAAAAGAAAAAAGAAGTTAATTACTTGCGAACATCCACTGAATGAAAGTGTCTCATTAGCCTGGCAAGATCAGGGGAGGGTGGGTGAGGGGTGGGGTGGGATGGGGGGGGGGGGGGGGGGGGGGGGGGGGGTTGGGGGGAGTATAGACAGAGGGCTGTGAGGAGAAAAGGAGGGCAGTAAGGGTGAACAAGGAGGAGCTGGAGCATGATGGGAGAATAGGAGGGAAATGAGAGAGAGAGAGTGCAGCGAAAGATAGAGGAGAATTATATGAGGGACTATGTGTTAGGAGAAAGAAAGACAGGGTAGGGTTATGTAGAGTGATATGAAGAACGGAGAGAGTGTGTTACCAATGGGGTTACCAGGAGAGAGAGGGATCGAGGGAGGTTGTCGGTGGTAGGAGTGCCTCCATTCCGTCTCATGCATCTTTGTCGGTGGACGGATGAGAAAATAATTAAGAAACTGCCTGTAACAGTGTTAAACAGTGCCATAAGGTACAGGCTGCTACTGTACACAGACACACACATACACACAAAACACACACACATACACACACACACACACACACGGGCCTGGATGGAATAGAAACAGTAGTAAATGGGCTGGAACAAAATCCATAATGTAATGGAGACCAAAAAAAAAAAACAGCGCGAGAACGGCGTCATGAAGGTAGACAATATAAATAGCACTGCAGCATTGTAAATGTTTATATACACTGCGTGCGGACTTTGCGGAATGCTTTGAAAGAGATTTATGGGTCGTGGTTGTAATACGATGAGGGCAACACAAGGCAACCAGTCATATTTCATGTTTGTTATCATATCGAGTGTAAATTTTCACGCCGACATATACGGTGGAAATAAAATATTTTTTTAAACCAGTTTCTTGTTCTGTTTCTTTCCCTTGACGTTCGGCTACCTCGGTTAGCTAAACGGGTGACTCAACAACGGCTTGTCTTGACACTCGCGCACTCAAATGATTTTATAGGATGTTATCGGACGGCTCGAACTAGTCGCCAGGTTAGTAACGGTCTTTTCAAGGCTTCCCACAGCACGTGGAAGTCGTTTGACACGGTGGATAAATAAAATCCAGAGAGGTGCCTGAGAGGTTGTAATATGTAATATATCATCTCCTGCCATCAAAGACAGCATTGAGAGAGGGAGCGCGAGAGAGAGGCAGAATATCTGATAACGATTTTTATACCAACTGAGATGGAAGGGGGAAATGGTAAAAGGTATAGCGGTTAAGTCGATGCGTGATTTGTGCGCTCGCTCTTTCTATCTCGTCTCTTTGATTGGTCCGTTTTATAGTATAGGCCTGTACTCCAACTCCTCACCATGTCTTCACGGCTTTCGCAGAACGTTCGAGAATGCTTTGTGTCACAATCCAACCTACGCATGCGTGAAAAACGTACCCTTCGGTATTTGATACATGAAGGCGCTTATTGCAGACGTGCTGGCATTCTGCGCTATAGCATTTTGACTTATATGTTCTCGTTTGTGGAAATATCTTTTAGCAGGTGTGTGGGAGTGCAAGCTATTGTGTGTTTAAGGTAGTTTAGGTTTCTTTGTGTAGTTTAGGTGTTGTCCGTTAGTGCTCTGCCACAAAGGCCTGGCATATTCACACTCAGCCAGCACAAATTATGGTAAATGAACCCGGTGTAGAGTTCCAGCAAATCTGCTGTCTAGACCACACACAGAGTCCTTGAATCAGCCTATTCAGCTGGGAGTATTCTGTACTTTGAGTTGTTATGCTGGCGATTCAGAAGAAAAATAGACTCTATAACAAGCTTCTATGGCGTTGTGTTTATGGCCAGTGCGCCATTTTAACCAAACAAATCCTTTCAAATTAGCACACTGATACTTTGCGTGAATAATTTAGCAAGTTGCATTATCGCTTTCACTGATTTTTTTTTTATGGTGGTTTGGCTTGTTTGGCCCTTTCTAGGTGTTTTGTTTTGGCCTTGTGCTCATCAAAATTTGATGCCCGGCTGTTCTGTGGGATGTGCCAAATTTCTGGCGAGAACCGTAGCTTAACACAACCTCTTGTGTTTTGCCAAAGCGTTGATAAATAAAACATCGGTATAGACCGATGGCAACCGGGAAGAAAAAAAAGGCACTTAATTGTTGTAGGGAAACAGAGAGGCTTTACAGAAAGTTCCGGAACAGTAGCAGTTGTAGTCACTCAGCAGTACTCTAGCGGAAAAAAAGTTCTCAGAGTAAGAGTCATCAACTGGCAACATCCGCTCTCAGCTAAATCTTAGCCAAATGGCTTCTGTGCTCTAAAGCCTTTAGAACACAGTGTTTTTTTGTTTTGTTTTTTGGTGGTGGTGTTGTTATTTTTGTTTTTTTTGTTTTGTTTTTTTCCTCTATGACAGAAGCAGAAACATCAGACAACACGGTCGCTCGGTAGGATAATACCTCATTAATGCTAATGCAGCAGCCAGAGCCATACATGGCCTAAATTGGCTTCAGTTCTCTGTCAGCCAACGCTCTCCAGTTTCTTGGGGTTAATTGATATGAAGCCCGCTGTGTCTGTTTGTTTTACGGTTGAATACATGATGGCTTTTTGGTGGCTTGAGGTTTTTTTTTTTTTCCTTTTTTTCTTTGCTATGTAGCTGTGTGAGAGGAAAGATTGTGTGTGTGTGTGTGTGTATGTGTGTGTGTGTGTGTGTGTGTGTGTGCGTGTGTGTGTGTGCACGCGCCTGACTGGAGTTGAGATTCTAGAGTTTGGACTGGCAGGATGAACAGAACAAGAATTTCTCTCTCTATTGTCTTTCTCCATCAGTCCCTAACTCTTACCTGGTCCATAATGACAATCCACTCATGCTCAGGGTTTGCCCACTGTCTGTTGATATGGTATGTATGTGTGTGTCTGTGTGTCAGAGACAGAGAGAGCGAGTCTGCTTCTATGCTCTTTGTGTGGGTCTGTGTGTGTGTGTGTGAGGGAGAGAGAAACAGAGTCTGCTTCAAAGGTGTGTGTGTGTGTGTGAGTGAGAGAGAGAGAGAGAATATGTCTGTTGGTATGTTATCTAATCCAGCTAAATATGTTTACCTCCGCACTACAGTGTTTTCTTTATCAAACTGATAATATTGTTCATGAATTCTCCTTATCTCAGAGACTGACAGTGGGACTTATAGGCGCACCTTGCGTGCACAGGGTGAAATTACACACACACACACACACACACAAAACCCCACTGAGAAGTGACTGACAGTTTGCTTTATGAGAAGTTGTCATAGCAACCAAGCTGTCTCTCTCTCTCTCTCTCTCTCGCTCTCCCTCTCCCTCTCTCTCTCACTCACACACACACACACACTGACAGACAAACACAGACACACACAAATGAAATACTGAGGGCTGTGGTGTGTCATTCTCTCTTTTCTCTCTCTCTCTGCTCTCTGTCCAATATTCTGATTTATAAACTCTTACTAACACTCTGTCTGCACCCACCTCTGATCACAGGCCACTGAATCCTCTTAGAGCCATCACAAAGGACCCTTCTCCGGGAGCTTCTCTGGGCCTGTCAGTACCCATGGCTGTTCAGAGAACTTCATCAAATTACTTTCACTTTTACTTTAGTGCTTATTAGTCTGCAAATACTGTAATTGCCGTTCATTGTCCGCACCATCTGCTTCACATTCTGAAACATGGATTGGTTGTTGTCGTTGTTATCAGCTGTAATGTTTAATTCGATTGCAAGAGATGTATTTCAGCACAACGCTTTGGAGAGCATTAGAGATCCAAATGAGAGACTGTAGGAGTCTGTCCTATGGGTAAATGAGTTCTAAGCAGTTCTATACCACGTTATAGCTGCATCCCATGTAATCATTCCAACGACATGTAAGACACATTGGAAACACCGTTTTGACAGAGGAGTGGATCGTAGAGGGATATTTCCAGCCCGAGAGACAGCGAAGTAAAGTGAATAATTATCTGATGTCACGAAAAATCTTAGATGTGCTGTGTCGTCGTATTAGTTTATCTTTCTGTGGTCTTAATGTGTTATATATTGAACAATGCTCCGTCTAGCCGTTGAAGCTGATGGAACGTGACGGGTGTAATTTTTTTTCCTTTCCGAGAGCACAGCTGGTTGGTTTGTTCCCAGGTTCAAGGTTACAGATGAGTAAGAGAGGGAGAAAAAAAAAACAATTAAAACGCAGGATTAATATGCAAGAGAACCTAAAATGTCAAAATGGGGGAGGGGGAGCCAAGATTAGTCCAATCAAAATGCGCGTTACTTCTGACATCATGTAAATTGTTTGCTGAGTAAAGAAGGAAGAGGGAATTCTTTTTTTTTTTTTTTTTGCTTTGTTTGTTTCTGTATTAGAAGAGGGAATTGCACATGCTGTAGTGTGAATTGTCTCTTCACTGTGGATCGACGAGTGTAAATTGAATCTCAGTTCTGAAAGAAAAAAAAAAAACATGAATGTGACTTTTCCCTGTAGAGACCACAGGTCTTCTCTTTAGTCCTCGTGAAAGACTCGGACAGAAATGTGCTTAAGTAACACTGCAATGATCAAAAATGTATAAATTCTGAAACTTAGTTATACACCCCTACCAAAGCATATCTTGTCTGAATACAGATTCAGCATAAAATTAATGCATAATGCTCAAGTGTCTTTGGAGAAAGTAAAATTCTTCATTAAAAAAGTCAAGTCTTCGCTCATTTACATAGAGTTCAAACCCAACATTCACGCAACATATTCAAGTATAATTGTCAAACATCTCTTTACATAAATTAAATTGGGAATAAGTTAAATACTAATAGAAATATATTTTTTGATGAAGTATACTTTTTTTTTTCACAATGGATACCTTCCGATATATGTTGTCCACCACAGCAAAAAGAAAAACATATTTGCTTTACCTGACAAAATGGTCTTGTAGATGAGGGTTGTGTCACTTTCTAGAGCTCCCTTGACACACATTTGAGCAACGTTTGAGCAACATTTGACTGCTTTAGGATGTCTGAGCA
Source organism: Chanos chanos (assembly GCF_902362185.1). Classification (NCBI taxonomy): domain Eukaryota; kingdom Metazoa; phylum Chordata; class Actinopteri; order Gonorynchiformes; family Chanidae; genus Chanos; species Chanos chanos. The sequence continues at coordinate 4,558,482 of NC_044503.1, read as the reverse complement.
TTGTTTCCAATTGGATTTATTGCTTCGGGGAGGCAGTCTATCTGTCTGTCTACTTAGATGTCTGTCTGCATGGAGCTTGTCCGTGCAGAGAAGAGCCAGGGCAGATATTGTCCAGGACCTGATCTGAGGACACGACCGTGGAGTCAGTGCACTCCACTGACCTCCTCACTCAGTAGCTCTCTGTCTGACAGGGCAGGGATAGGACAGGATGGAGTGACTTATGAGAGGTAGAGATCCGCCTCTGGATTCTGAGCAGCAGCAGACTTGTTCTGTGCTGGTGTAGTGTAGTTTAGTGTGATGTGGTATGGTGTAGTGTAGTGTGTTGTGCTTTGCTGTGCTGTGTGCTGTGTTGTGTGCTGTGCTGTGCTATGTGATGTGGTGTGGTGTGGTGTGTTGTGGTGTGCTGTGTTGTGTTGTGTTGTGGTGGTGTGCTGTGCTGTGCTGTGCTGTGTGTGCTGTACTGTGTTGTGGTAGTGTAGTGTGCTGTGCTGTGATGTGTGGTGTGCCGGCTGTGCTGTGCTGTGCTGTGTTGTGTGATGTGATGTGCTGATCTGTGCTGTGCTGTGCGATGTGGTGTGCTGTGCTGTGTTGTGTTGTGGTGGTGTTGTGTGCTGTGCTGTGCTGTGCTGTGATGTGTGCTATGCTGCGTGCTGATCAGTGCTGTGTTGTGCTGTCGTGTGTGCTGTACTGTGTTGTGGTGGTGTTGTGTGCTGTGCTGTGCTTTCCAAATCTCGATGACAAATGACTGTTATGCCCTCTGGTCCTGACACATTTGAATTATGTTTAAGATGAAATTTCCAGTTACATGCGTGTGTGTAATAATATGCAATTCTGAAAAATAGCTATTTTTTATTATCTATCTATCTATCTATCTATCTATCTATCTATGTATCTATGTATCTATCTATCTATCTATCTATCTATCTATTTTTATTTGTTCATTAATTCTGTCATCAGCGCTGAGCTTTGACCTTTGAATTTGACCAATAAACTAAAATGAAAGTCAGAGGAGTGGAGACGTGGTTTGAGGTTCAGATTGTCTCCTTTCCTCTCACACAGAGTAGAACTGAATTGACTGGTCAGTATGGGAGGGGAGAACATGGAGTTTTTGCTCTAAGTCACACTAAAGACAGCTAAATGTTATGATGGCAAGATCTTTCTTTCTTTCTTTGTTTCTTTCTTTCTTTCTTTTTCTCTCATTATAGCTAACAGAGCCTTCTTTAGGGCACCATGCTGAGATATGCTACTACAAAGATCCAGAGAGCAGCAGAGAAATCAAAGTAGCCCTGCTGGAGAGAGAGAGAGAGAGAGAGAGAGAGAGAGAAAAAAAACTCTCTCTGAGATTACCATAATATTTCATTCCACAACACACATTTAGGCCTATACAGCACCATTAAAACTCTCCCTCTTCAATCATTCAGAAACATGACTTCAGAGGGAGAGCTTGTCATCTATCGGGGTTTCCCCCCAAATTTCTGATTTATTTATGTGTGTGTGTGTCAGTGAGAGAGAGAGAGAGTGTGTGTGTGTAGTAGTGGTAGTTCCTTACCAGCTAATGCACATTATGGCTTATGTCAGAAACACGGACTTGAGTATGGATTCTAGCTTTCTAGCTTTAAGATCCTAAATCGATATTGCAAAAAAAGAAAAAAAAGAGAAGAAAAATAAAAAGTGTTACTGGAAATAAGGAGAAAGATTCTGCCTGTAGATACATTTTTAGATAATCTTCACACATCCTGACTACATAGGAAGACTAAAAAAAAAAAAAAAAAAAAGAACATTCCAGAACATTTTTTTTTCTCCTCCCATCTTCTTCCTCTTCTTCTTCTTCTTCTTCTTCGCTGTGCTTCTGTAATCTTGTCTGCTATAAAACTATTCAGCATACCGGGGTTGTTCGAGATCAGATACGTAGGTTTATTCTCAATACGTTCTGATTCATAGACGTATTATTCTGTTCGGCGGCGGCAGCGGGTGATTTCTCCGGAAACCCACCTGTCTGTTAGTAATGAAACTGGGGCACGGTTGTATTTCAAAGCAGCGTGTTCTGTGGTGGGATTTGCCCATAACATTAATATCATAGCATGGCTGGCACATGTGTAATTCATATAGGTCAGATACATACATTACACACAGCTTGTCGTGGGGGGGGGGGGGGGGGGGGGGTGTCGCGAAACCGTGCACAGCTCCGAGAGTAACGGAGCAAGAGTTAAGATGTGAGAAGGATAGCACGACAGAGGGCAAAACAAAAGATTCGGAACGACCCGCTCTAAAGTGACGCATGGACGAAGGGGGGGGGGGGGGGGCCGAGGGTTCGGATTCGTCCGGCGGACGGCGGTAATCGCCCACCTTTTTTTTCGGCGTTGGTGTAACTGGGCCCCGCGGGACGAGAGGACGGAAGGAGCGGTCTTGTCCTTTTAGTTTCCTGTTCAGGTCTCTCCCGTTTTTTTTTTTTTTTGTTTTTGTTTTTTTTCTGCGGGTAAATGCTCTCCGATCTCCCGCGACAGATGTCACAAGGCATCACTTTTGTTGTGATACATACCCTCTGATCCTGCCACAAACGATAAAGGGGAGCGCACGTCGGGCGTGCACGAGAGCCCCCCGCCCCCCTCCGCCCTGCCCCACCCCGCAGATCCAGACAGAACGATGACACGCATCGTTATTTTAGAAATGCCTCGTGTCAGACGCGGAAACGCCGAAACCATGATTCTGGTCCACGTGTCACAGCTGCCTCGCTGTGGGGAGGTCAAGGGTCGGGTGTCAAAGGCCAGATTCCAGTCTGTCAACATTGCCCCCAAAGACCCCGATTCACTACAGAGAGGGGGGGGGGGGGGGGGGGGCATAAAGTGGTAATAAAAAGATTTTTTTATTTCCCCTTCCATTTTCTGTGGGGGTCATCTGTAGTTTTACTGTATCTTTATTTTAGACTTGGTGTCCTGGGGTAAACCTTAACATTCTCTTTTTTTGAAACCGACGTCAGTTAGTGCAGGAACATCTGACATTGAAAAATGAAATTTCCCTCCATTCAACATGGATCAGGCCAGCCACTTCTGAAGAGTCAGCATTAACTTTAAGCGTTTACTTTATCTAAGTAAACAAAAGTATTTTTTTTTCTCATGAAAGAGCTCTCACTGAAGAGCTCATTTTCACTTTATCTCATTAAAGATTTCTAGAGTTTTCTCTAAAGGTACTGGATAGACAAATTAAGCACGATCTGGCATGAAGTATGCTGGCCTATGTAAAACGGGGCTTCAGCGGTGACTGTCAGTTGGACTAATCGTTTCAGTCACTTTCTTCGTGCCCAGGAGCGAAATAACTGACTGGGAGAAGATACCGGAAGACAGAAAAGAGGTCATTTTAAAGATTGTTTGTTTAGCAAACTAACCGCTACGCCTTGACTTGAAGCTTCCGTGATTCCGACGAAAGTCAACATTCTATTGGCCACCTTTCGAAAATTCTATTTCCTGCTGAGTCGCAGATCTCCTCCCTTGTTGTTCTTCTGGTATTGTGCTGTTACCTCAGGGTTGTAGATCTGGCATCTCTCTCTCTCTCTCTCTCTCTCTCTCTCTCTCTATCTGTCTCTCTGTCTCTCTCTCTCTCAGAACCCCGAGCCTTTGTGCTGTTACAAAGCCAATAGCAATTCCAATTAGCTTATCCAAATTAAAACAAACAGACTTGGCCCGAAAGCAGCTCTGCTCTGACTCAACACGGAAAGCTAACGGCTCCAGACAGACGCCGTCCAAAGTTCTTATCTTCAGGCCATTCAGCGCTGCCCAGTTATGTCAAAGTTCTGGAAGGCAAAGAGTAAAAAAAAGAGGGGAAAAAAAAAAACCCAAAACAAAACAAACAAACAAACAAACAAAAAACAATGCTAACTAAGCCATTAAAAAAAAAAAGCTAGATGACAGACTTGCCTTCCTCTTTTTTGTGACAGCCTCAGTGAAACTGTGAGTTTTAACAAGTTTCCATTCTTGGGTTTTAACTGCATGTAACTCAGTGTTTGGTGTTATACATCTTACTAGATTATACTTTTTCAAGCATTTTCACAAGGGGCCTAGTATTTGGGCCTTTGCTGGTTTCTCTTGGTGAGAACGCGATTTCGGACAGTTTGGTACACACTAACAACACCATATGGTGGAGGTGATGAGCTTTCCCTCTATGTATGGTGTCAAAAATGAGTCAAACAATCTGTTCGTCAGGATGAGTCTTTTAGGTCTATGAGGCTTAGACTCTGAGTCATGTATGTGGTCATGGGGCGTGTCTGCCGTCCTGCTGGTTTTAACGTCGCCCAAAAACCACGGTCTTATCGGACAACGAGTACACATCGCGTCGGCCTCCCAGACCGGATATTAGGAGCAGTACTGTAGAGATTTTTCTAGAGTGTTCATATTGGCCAAGGCAAACAACACCTGTCAGTTTTCTTTGAGACAATAAAAGGTTGAAAAAACAAGAACTGGGGGGGAAAAACGTGCTCCGTGTTTTATTTTCGTTCTCTCTGTTTCTTTTCCAGAAGACAGGAAGCTGTTTGTGGGGATGCTGAACAAACAGCAGACAGAAGAAGACGTGTACCGTCTATTTGAGCCCTACGGTGTCATTGAAGAGTGCACCGTCTTAAGAGGTCCTGATGGAAACAGCAAAGGTAGGAACTCTAGTTCCAGCCAGCTCAACAATCACTACTCTTATCCTTACTTATCCTTACTTATTCTCGTGTCCTTCCATTTCTTTTTTTATATAACCACTGTAACACTCAAAGCAACAATTTCTATCTTTTCTAACACTTGAATTAAAAAAAAAACAAAAAACTGATTCAACTTTAATGGAACAATTTCAAACATTTAATTTGGAGTCAGAACATTTGTTTTAGCAGTCCTCTGAGGCAAACACTGGGACATCAGACGCTAATATTTCCTGGCGTGTAGCAAGGCAAAGTGGGAAACGTAGTTTTCCCCTGCCGGTACTTAAGAAAATTGTTTTGAGATGATTTGCGGAGCCGAGGGACGAGCCCTCTCCAATTTCACTGATTTATGGAGGAAGAGAGGATGAGATAGATGTCAAAACAATTCCGACATCCTCACAAACAAGTTGCAAAGAGCTTCCATATTAAAGAAGAGCATCTCCCCCTGTATCCTGTACTCAGAGTAAAGACTGTTACGTTTTCTTAGTTTCTCTCTTCTTTCTTGGATGAAAAAAAAAATGAGATTTTGCTCTTACAGAACATTGTAGAAGTGAGACAAGGATCATGCTGAATTCTTCGTCTTTGAATTTTAATTCAGATTCTGGTTCAAAAGGTCAAAAGTTAAATTCTGTGTTTCACACATGGTGTGGGCGTTCATCAAACACACACGAGGAATTTGTGGGACGTGATTGACTTATTACGAGAAATTTTTTAGGGTGAGATCTGACCTTGTAGTTATCAGTATTATTCTGGGCTTGTATTTGACATAAACCTGAATACCGTAAGACAGATATGCCATGTTAGGTAGCATGGTGTTCCTCTTCAGACCTGTTGACTCTAGATCTAGACACCATTTACCTAAATATCCCTTTGCTTTGTGTGTGTGTGTGTGTGTGTGTGTGTATGTGTGTGTGTGTGTGTGTGTGTGTGTGTGTGTGTGTGTTTGACACAGGCTGTGCCTTTGTAAAGTACTCCACACACGCTGAGGCCCAGTCAGCAATCAGTGCCCTCCACGGCAGTCAGACCATGCCAGTGAGTATCCCCTCTTCTCTCTCTCTCTCTCTCTCTCTCTCTCATATCTCTGAACGTATTACCTGATATGCTGAGAAAAAAATTAAGAAGAAAAAAAAAAACACACACACAAACTATCCCAACTGAACTATCCATACATAAAATCTCTCTGAATTTGTACAGAGCAAAGATGTTTGGGGAAAAAAATACAATATCTGCATTAACACATGGAACAACATACATAGTTTAGAAACTTTTTTTTTTTTTTGTAACATTTTAATACATTAATGCCAGTCTTTCAGTATGAGCCTAGGCATGAGCAGGGGCTAAAGCAGACTGATGGGGGAGAATGAAACCGAAATGAGAGCACTTTTAGAAATGTAGACCTACACCAATGTGTCATTGTATTTACACATGAATTAACAGTGTAACATAGAGAAACACTGAATACACTCGTGTATTTTTCTTGTATTATCTCCGTATTATGATCCAACCTGAACCATCGATTGTGTCTCATAATGGCAACTTCACCTGGGACTTGATGACAGAAATCATTTCAAAGCTCTATAACAATGAGAATTGTTAGTTTCCGTGACCCAAGCCTGTGTACGTTTGGGTCGTGTTTGAATAAGGAGACAGAGATAGAGCAGTGGTTAGGGAATTGGTCGAGTAATAGATGAATATTGGCCCTGAGAAAACCACTTAACCCCAAAGCCATGACCTCTAAGGTCAGTTAGCAAGAATGCTGAGTAACTCTGGAAAGGTGTCAGTTAAATTGTAATATGCACGTTTGCATATAGCCTGTGGGAATTAAACCTGACCTGGGAGCCAATCAGATATCCAGGTTCACTGAGGTCAGCGGAGGTTCTGGTTGCCAGGGTTATACGTAGACTCTTCTTTCAGAATTTTGGAATGTCCTCTGCTTTATTTAGAATGCTCCTGTGTTTGGATGGATAATGTCTCTCTACCTCTCTCTGAGCCGCCGCACAGTGCCAGAGAGTTTGTGTGTGTGTGTGTGTGTGTGTGTGTGTGTGTGTGTGTGTGCGCGATTAGTAAGCTGGAGGTCAGAATAAGTAGTGCCCATAACACAGAGACACACTGTGTGTCTACACACACACACACACAGTATAAGAAGCCTAGCTCTCAGTCTCTTCCCTTTTTCCCTTCTCACTCTCTCATCCTCTCTCTCTCTCTCTCTCTCTCTCTGTCTGTCTCTCTTTCTTCTCCTTGGCCTCTGAGGATATAAGGCAATAGACTTGTTTACCTCACCTTTCACCACACTGGTTGCTGAATAATTCATTCATTAATACTTTCTCGTATAAGCAGGAAAGGGAGAGAAGGGAGTTTGTCGAGCATCTTATCTTGAGCCGCTCTCTCTCTCTCTCTGTCTGTGTGTGTGTGTGTGTGTGTGTGTGTGTGTGTGTCGTCATGGTCCAGGTCTGTTCAGGGTAAAAGTAGAGAAGTATAGTCAGGGCAAACTTGAGCATGAAGCTGCACTATTCATGACAGTGATTAAAGTTCTCAGTGCATAGTCATTATCTGCATCATACTCTTCAGTTTAGCTAAACCCCCAAGTCTGTCCACACTCAATCAAATAAGAATCTCTTTACTGAAAAAAGAAGCAGGGGGAAAAAAAAACATCGCCTTGAAAGCCTAAAACCGGTGGCATTTAGAAACTAGGGGGAAAACGGGACATTGGAAAATCCATTTGATATCATGGTGTGTTTTGAATTCCAGGGGGACTGAAGGAATTTGTTGGGAATTGGAATTGCAGTGTGGACGGGAAGAAATCTGAGAGTAAATGTCCTGCCTGTTCCAAGACTCCGTACTGACAGTGAAGAAAGAGAGCGAGAGAAAGAGAGAGAGAGAGAGAGAGAGAGAGAGAGAGAGGGGAAGGGATGATTTAGGATAATCTATTCAGAGGCATTCTGCCCTGGCTGTTGAAGTGATGTGAATGTAAGCAGTGTGACTCATAAAGGCAGTGCCTTTACATACAAACACACACACACACACATACACACACACACTAGTCATCCCACTACATAGGGAGATAATGTTCTCAGAACATAACCCGTATATGTGCACACAAACACAGAGGCATTATATATATACACACACATATATATAAATGCACTCTTGCATAAACACAAATATACACACATATACATACACACACACACACACACACCCCCACACCATACACTTACATACATTTACATAGACATGCTCACATGCATCATCACTTACATCCATGCCTATGCACACACATGTATGGTGCTGTATACACAAACAGGTTCATTTATAAATAAAGACACACACACACACACACACACACACACACACTCACAAATGCACACGCTCTCTCCATCTCTCTGAGTGTCACACACACCGCTAGAGGTGTGTATGACATCACAGCCACCGTATTCACTCTTCTGCTTGTCCTTCTTCAGAGACTTGCGCCGAATGTAATGCACTACTGTGTGTGTATGTGTGTGTGTGTGTGTGTGTGTGTGCGCGTGAGAACGAGAGAGCGAGGGAAAGCGACAGAGAGAACGAGAGAGAGAGAGTGCACGAGTGAGCATACATGTGCATGCGTGCCAGACACGAGAAGATAGTATATGATTTACGTGAAGTGTGTGTGTGTGAGTGTGTGTGTGTGTGTGTGTGTGAGTGTGTGCGTGTGTGTGTGTGTGAGTGTGTGCGCGCGCGTATACATGTGTGTGTTTGCATGTGTGTGTGTGTTTGTGTGTGCATGTGTGCATGCGAGGGGTGATAATAGGTCAGATTCAGGCAAGCTCTCGACAAGCTCTGTTCTCAGCACGCACTCTCTCTCTCTCTCTCTCTGTACTCCCCCACTGCCGACCCCCCGTGCACAATTAAAAATTGAAAGCCGTCACCGGTAAAGCAAATTGGCAGGCTTAAGGGAAGGTTTACAGGCATAAAATCCGGGGAAGGAATTACAACCAACTCCAGATAAGCTTTGGGTCAGGCAACCCCAGTCCCAGGCAGCTGCATCCCCTCCCCCCACCCCCCTACATCTGTGTCCAGGGCCTGGGTTTTATCCCAGCCAATGCAGGCCATGCAGCCAGGAAATTACTAGCGGACACACGTATCTGATATTACGATCTGCATGGCTGGGATAAAAGACGTCTCTGCAGCGATCCTGAACTGACTACAATTATATTTTTCATTTTGTGTACACACACACACACTCACACACACACATATGCACAAATACACACGTAAACACACGCACACACACACACACACACACGTAAACACACACAGACAGACAACTGCTTATTCATAACTTCAGTTTTAATCTTAATGTGCACGTAGGACATTTGTTGTTGTTGTTGTTGTTAATCAGACTCGGCTGAACGGATTTAGGAATTGAGGGATTTGTTTGTTTGTTTATTTGTTATTCCACACAATCTCCCAGGTTCCACTCTGTTAAAACTGGTTCTCTGATGCTGTGCGTCAGTAGCCTATGGAACTCTGTACATCTATACAATCTATAAACCATTCTCCGTGTTTACTAATTTAGCTGACGCTTCTGTCTTAAACAACTTGCAATTATTTGCTATGTCAGAGGTCACTGACCCCTAGGGCAACCTTGGGGTATGTGTTTTGCTGGAGGGCATGTTGGTAGAGAACTGTTACAATTAGGATTCGAAACCCACAGCCTTTCAGTTATGGAACTGTTTCCTTCTCTACTGCAATGTCCAAAAACCAATGAGTTAAACGCTCAGAAGAACATAGTGCACTGTGTAATATCAGTCTGTTTACTGAAAAACAGCAAAGACAAAGGACATACGATAAACCTCAAGGTGTGACAGTTCAGGTCTGGATTAGGTTAGACAAGACGTGAGATCTAAGACGTGAGATCCAAGACATCAGATCCAAGACGTGAGATCCAAGACATCAGATCCAAGGCATGAGATCTCAAGATGTGAGATCTAAGACTTGAGATCCAAGGCATGAGATCTCAAGACATCAAATCCAAGACATGAGTTCTAAAGACGTGAGATCTAAGACGTGAATTCCAAGACATGAGATCTAAGATGTGAGATCCAAGGCATGAGATCTCAAGACATCAGATCCAAGACGTGAGATCTAAGACGTGAGATCTCAAGACATGAGATCCAAGACGTGTGATCTCAAGGTGTGAGTTCTGAAGACATGAGATGTCAAGGCATGAGTTCTCAAAACATGAGATCCAGTGCTGTAATCTGGAAATCTGGACTAACGCGTGTGAGGACAGGTGGAGAAGGTTAGGTTGTAATGTGAAATGTATATAGCTTAGTTTGCCGTTTTATCTGCGTTTTCATAGGTTTCAAACTGGCGCCTGAAGCTTCGAGCGAAAGTGCGAAGGTGCCGTGTGCTGGCAGTCTCATAAAGAGACAGACTTCCCTTTGATTTCCTGCTCTTTTCCTCCGTACAACAGCTGTGCTTTTTATTCTCACACTTTTTTTTACCCCTCCTCCCCCCTTCCTCCCGTTTTCTTCCCCAATCCAGTCCAGGGGCTCTGAGCCTGTGGGAATATTCTCCCGGTGCTGGGCGGCTTAAAATTTAATGAGAGTTTTACTTTCGTAGTTCATCCACCTCTCTCTCTCTCTCTCTCTCTCTCTCCATGTCTACTTCTTTCTCTCTTTCTTTCTCTCTTTCTCTCTCTCAATCTTTTTCTGTGTCTCCTTCTTTCTTTATGTCTCTCTCCCTCTCAGTCTTTTTCTGTCTCTTTCTTTATTTCTTTCTCTCTCTCTCTCTCTCTCTCTCTCTCTCTCTCTCACTCAGTCTTTTTCTGTGTCTCCTCTCTCGCTCTCTATGTCTCTTTCTTTCTTTCTTTCTTTCTTTCTTTCTTTCTTTCTTTCTTCCTCTCTCTCTTTCTCTCTCCATGGCTCAGTTTTTCTTCTCTATCTCTCTCTCTCTCTCTCTCTCTCTCAGTCTCTTCCTACTTCTTAGTCTTTCTCTCTCTCTCTCTTTCAATCTTTCCATGACTCCTTCTTTCTTTCTTCCTCTCTCTCTCTCTCTCACTCTCTCACTCTCTCTCTCTTAGTCTCTTTCTGTGTCTCAGTCTTTTCTCTCTCTCTCTCTCTCTCTCTCTCTCTCTCTCTCTCTCTCTCTCTCTCTCTGTCTGTATATATGTGTGTGCACGTGCACAGCAGAGAGATGCTCTTCTCGCTATCAGTAATATCCTCTCCGTCCCGTTAAAACAAATTCAGAAAAGGAGGAGTGGGGGGAAAAAAAGGAAAGAACAGGAGGCTGCAGACGAATACCAGGCACCTGAACGAGTGACAACAACCGCGGCCGAACCGCGGCTTTGCCTCCAGCGTCTGGCTTCTGCGGTAGCTCTGTAAGAAAAGACTTAAAGTTGCATCATCAGAGAGTGGTCCTGTTAATCGCTCTCGCAGGCCCAAAGCGCATCAATACTTGATAGAAAATTCACATTAAAGTCATTAGGAATCGCAAATGTAGCAGCGTGGTTGTTGAAACAGCATTTCGACAGCATGCAGAAACCCACTTTGTAAGCGCAAAAAATCGTGTCAGCAAGGATCAAAACGCATCTGACAAAAATTCGATCGACGCATCTATTGAATCATTTGGAGCTTGTTACAAAATGTACGTGATACACACACACACAGACAGACATACACACACACACACGCAGACACACACACACAAACTTACTATATTAAGACCACTTGCTCTGTGCGCGTGGTGTGTGTGTGTGTGTGTGTGTGTGCGTGCCCAGGCAGCGAAATGAGGGTGACAGACTTAATAACCCCATTTCCATAATCACGAAGCGTGTATTAGTAACCAAGTTAGTCATGTTACAAGTCTGAAAAAAAATGGCTTTTATATAACTGCTTTAGCTACCACACCTAGGGAGACATCTCCATACACACACACACACACACACATACACATACTACGCTGGGCTAGTGCACTCAAAAATGTTTCCTGCCAAGTCCAGCCATGCACCCCGAGGCAGCCAGACAACTTAATTCTGCCAGATTAGAAGGTTCAGCAGTTTAAGAGCCTCCGTGTGTGAGATTAGGGGGGAAAAAATGTACTGCATCTCTCATTACTTCATCAGAGAAAGTTTTAATAGCTTCCACTGGCTCAACATTCACCGCATACTCTGTTTTTTTTTTTTTTTCCCTCATCCTGGTTCTCCGTGTCCTAGACTCTCCCTGAGGTTATATACCCGGTAATCATTTTAACAGTTCCAGCGATAAAAACTTGTCCCGTAGCAAGATAAGTCCTCTTACTAGCCTCTCAAACTTTATTACTGACTCATACCTTGAGAAAGGAGAAGACAAGATCATTCCGGAAAAGTTCTGGGAAAATAAAGAAGACGACCTCCTTCCTCTTGTACCTCGCTTGGTTCTGTCAGACAAAGACTGAGTGAGAACTGTGTGTGTGTGTGTGTGTGTGTGAGTGTGTCAGTTGAACTATACTTGGTTTTGTCAGACAGTGGTTAAGTGCGAGCTCTGTGTGTGTGTGTGCGCGTGCGTGTGTGTGTGTGTGAGAGAGAGAGAGTCTGTTGAACTTTGCTTGGTTTTGTCAGACAGTGGTTAAGTGAGAGTAG
>NC_044503.1:4476207-4541207 GCF_902362185.1 Chanos chanos | reverse complement strand
ACATTCGATTAATAGGACTCACAAATTACTTGAAAGCACTTTGTTATGTTCTGAGGGAAGCTTTAATGAGGGGTGTTTGGGTGAAGAGAGAGAGAGAGAGAGAGAAAGAAAGAAAGAAAGACAGACCAAGACTCCATCTGACTAACATCGCCCCCTGTTGGCAGACCAGATCTGAGTGCTCCCTGACAAGTCACGACGCATCACGACAGCTGAGCTAAGCGGAACAAGATATGGATCCAGAAGAGTACAAAGTGCATTTTTGAATACAAACCGCCGGCCTTTCTGGAACATTCCGACGCGCAGAAGTGTGAAAGCTTTTGAAATGGTCCGTAAAATTGTGTATCAAAACACATTCCTCACTTTCTGTTGACGTCACTTTCTCTGAAGCATCATATCACAGTCTGCTTAAAAAAAAACAAACAAAAAACAAAAAACAAATGAACAAAAAAAAAAACCAAACAAACATAAGTCAGCAAACATCACCGTGAGTCATTTTGAAAGCCCATCTCAGAAAAATAAACCGGCTTATCAAAAAAAAAATCCAAGTCCTGTTTTTTGGCCCTTTTCATTCAGGTAGATTTATCCTGAGAATATAATTTCTTCCCTTTCGCCTTGCCTGAAACAAAGCCCTTTTTCATACCACCCCATAGCACCATATGTGAGAATATAAGAACTCCACTCTAACAGGAGGCCTCCCCATGACTTAGACAGCTCCTCTCAGCTCGTGCCTGCATGTGTTCCGGCGTGTCCTCCAAAATGCGGAAGAGAGCGCCAATTCAAACATTCTACCGGCTCATGGGACCCCGGTAACCCGGGTTCTCTCTCGTGTTCCCTCCATGTGTACCTCTCTCTCGCTCTCTCTCTCTATCTCTCTCCCTCTCTTTCTCCCTCCATCTACCCTCTTCTTTGCTCACCCAGGCTGTGGAGGTCAGATGAGAGAGACATGAAGCAGTGCTAGTGAGATAATTGTCGCGTGATAAAGAGGTGATTGCTTGCTTTCACCGGGGGAGAATAATGCCATCAGGATGATATAAAAAAAGCAGATGCTTCCCTGGAAATGGAATCCGGGACACAGGCAACCTCTTCCCTCTCCTCTTTCCTCCCCTTTCTCTCTCTCTCTCTCTCTCTCTCTCTCTCTCTCTCTCTCTCTCTGGTTTCAGAAATAAGAAAAGGTTATGACCACGAAGATGAAAACTCAGCTGAAGGCAATTTCGTTTCCACCCCTGCTAGCAAGATTCGCTATCTGCTCAAGAGGCTAAGTAAAGAGCAGAAAATGGCTGGCGAAAAAAAAAAAAAAAGAAAAACTCTCTTGTGAGCTTCTTACGAAAGCTAAGGAATTACGCACGACTGATTCGGAATAGTGATTCGGAATATCCTTGTCAGCAAATTCAGCAGATAGAACCTGTGTCTCTCTCCCCCCCTTCTCTGTTGTATTAATCCAAAGAACCGAATCTCCGAGCCTCCACCCCCCACACCGCTCACCCCACCACATTCGACATAATTACACGCTCAAACCTCTAATTTGCCATTCTAGTTCCTTACAGAGCACGACTGTATGCTGTGTCGCTATCCATGACAACTCACAGTCCATCAGCAGCCATGAAAAAGACCATTATCCAAACAGTGCAGAGCACATGGTGGAAAACTTATGGGCATCTTAAGACAGTGTTGGTTATTTATCTGACTCTGTGTCCACCGACCTTAATGGGGATGGCTAGCGAATGTGGCAAGCAGCCAGGTCCTGTTGGTTTCACAATAAGAGCCCTATTGAAGTCAAGGAGCACCATATTAGATGGATACAAAAGGCAGCGGCCACTGATGAGAGAAGACTGAATGCTAGAGTTGTGTGTGTGTGTGTGTGTGGGTGGGTGAGTGTGTGCGTGTGTGTGTGCCTGTGTGTGTGTGTGTGTGCATGAGTGTGTCTGTGTGTGTGTCTGCGTGTGTGTGCAAGTGCGTGCATGCGTGCGTGTGTGTCTGTGTGTGTGTGCAAGTGCGTGCATGCGTGCGTGTGTGTGTGTGTGTGTCTGTGTGTGTGTGCGTGCGTGACAGCCTATGCTGTCTCGGCTCCCCAGTTATACACATTCTTTAAATGTTTTGATACCATATTTAGATCCATTCTGTTCTTTTTTTGTTCATGTTCCTTTTTTCTTTTTTTTCCTTTTTTAATCTGTTACCCCAAAGCTTGATTTATCTTAGTCAGCAGAGAAACGGATGATCCTCATTTGTCATATTTATAGAATTATGTAAATGCTAAACAGAGTTAATAGATAGCGTGGATATAATCTATAATAATACAGGAGCCTGGTGGACATGCCAGCCGCGGCCAGACAGTAGCTTTCAGGGCCCATGACAGGACTGCTGAGAAAAAATAATTGGCTTCTCCTATTCAGCCCCCCCCCCCACCCCCCCAACCCAAACACACACACACACACACCCCACACACACACGCACACACACCGCACACACCGCACACACACACTCCCCGCCCCACCCAATGCAAATGCCGCGTAAGAGCTGTAGGCTCCTCCTGACACCGTCATTAGCGTTAGCACTAGCCAACAAAACGAGGTGTTTTTTGTTTGTTTGTTTGTTTTTTTTTTTCATCTGATGGAGAGATGGGACAAAGGGGCGTCATGGTATATAGCAAACCCCCACCCACCCCACCTCACCCCACCCCACCCAACCCCCGCCCCTCCTCCACCCCACACCTGCGTTGGCCCCACACATTATAGAGATTGTTAGTCGCAGTCTCGATAATATAACGTCTTTTGCTGATTTCCTTCAACGAGCCAGAACAAAAGAGAAAACTGCTCCGAAAAGTTATCCCGGCTCTAAGTTTTCACTCGCCTATCCGAGCAATTTTGAGCCGAATTCGGGCTCTAAACTCTTGATGTCCCAAAAGGGGTTGCGGTAATATGCACGTCAATCTATCTGTTTGAAGGAGCGGGGGGGGGGGGGGGGGGGGGGGGGGGAGGGGGGGGGGGGGGGGGGGGGGGGGGGGGGGGGGGGGGGGCTATTGACCGAGGGCTATTGAAATGTTTCCTGGCGTGGTGACAGCTCCCTGACTTGGGACGCCTTCACACATCATAAGATAGCACATTTCTTCTCTCTCGTTTTTTTTCTCCCCCTTTTTTTTTCTTTTTTTTTTTTTTTTCTTTTGTACGCTCCACTTTCTCTACAGCTCTCTGCCACACGCTCTTCATCCATCACACCAACGGTGTCTGCCGTCTTGTAATAACTTTCTGCTCTCTCTCTCTCTCCCCCCATCTCTCTCTCTCTCTCTCTCTCTCTTTCTTTCTTTCCCCTTTTCTCTGTGGCAGCTGATGCAGCAACAGGCGGCCATTATGGCTGCCAGCCACGGCAGTTACCTGACTCCTAGCGTGGCGTTCCCCGCCACGCAGATCCACCAGATGGGTGCGCTCAACATCAACGGCCTACCGCCCACCCCGATGACCCCGGTGTCGGGTGAGTTTCATCAAACTCTGGGTGAGCACTGTGTTTTAATTTCCCTTTTTTCCCGGGTTCTGAGATTACTGCCTGTGGCATCACTGTGAGTGACACGAATGCAAGCACCGTTGCTCGGGCCAGTGGCGTCATTAGGTCCAATCATTCGGGGGCGATAGCCCCGAATATTTTAAGCCTATCCCCGAAATATTTTAGCCCTGACAAAGGACTTGTTTATAGCAAAACAACAGACAGGCTGTGTAATAGAGCGGAGCATGACTTGCAGCATCCGAAGGAGCTCCACAGTGCACACAAAGTTGGAAGACGCGCGCATCCAGGTGAAAAGCTCTGGTTTAATTAGCACCGGACTTAGCCCCCGATTTTTTTCAATGGCTAGAAACGCCTCTGGCTCGGGCTACTGCTAATGCTAATTCTTGTGCTCTTGTGCTAGCGCTGCTCGCGCCGATGTATTAGCTGTTGTTAGCGTCACGGGTAACGCTATTGTGAATGCTTTTAATAAAACTACTGCTTGTGTCAATATGTGAGTTAGAATTGCCACGAACAACACACACTCACTGGAAACACCTGTCTTGTAGGTACACCTTGTTGGTGTACAGTTAGAGGCGATGGCTCATCCCATCTGTTGCCATGGATAATTTTGAGCCATCTTCCAACCCTTCGTCAATGGTCAATTTTTGACCACAGAACTGATGTTGACTGCATGTTTTTGGATGCCTGTTCACTCTCGACCCAGCAGTCACCCTGACACATGTCGAAACCCCGGCAAACACTGCAGTGTCTGATACACTCATACCAACATGACTACTACCATGTCAGTGTCACGGCTGTGCCCGAGAATGGTGCGGCAGCCAAATAACACCCTGTCAGCAGCAGTCCTGTGGTCAGAAACTAACCACTGATGAACAGTGGAGAGGGCGGCTGACAAATTGGGCATGGCAACAGATGGGCTCCAGTCTGTACTTGTATGCACACATAGTGTACCTTTAAAGCAGGAAATACCTCAAAAAGTGGCCAGTGAATGTAGATCAAAGGTAGGTCTTTCTGATAAAGTGGACAGTGAGTGTATTTTGAATGCTTTCACTTTTTTGCTGTTATCTTTTCTTTTCTTTTCTTTTTTTTTTCCCGCTTGCGTGAATACAAAATTGGTCATGTTACAGTGTGTGCTGCTGTGAGTTCTATTTTGAATGCTAATGCGAGGCCTGAAAAGAGGAGATTTGGGATGGGACGCCTGCTTAAAAGAAAAAAAAAAAAGCGCTTTCTTTTTTCTTACATTATTGTTCTTCTAAATGTTATGTAGGAGTATTACTATGACACCGTGGGGATTTGGTCGGTCACTGCTAATTAATATGTAAAGTGCCTCTATCAGCTTTATGTCCCCCGCATAAACTGCACTCAGTTTCTGTCCTTTCATTCTCTCACAAGACCTCTCTCTTTCATTCACAGAAATCTTAAGATTCATAGTGTCACCTATAATTTGGAGCCTTTGTATTAGAAAGAGTGGGGGGGGTGGGGGTGTTTCTTTTTTGGAGAGGGTAGAAGGTGGGGGAGGGGGGGGTTGCATTTAGAATACGTCTGTCTCTATTCAGACAACTTTGAGCATTAGCTAAGGATTATTGTTGAGCGTTGAAAGGTATTGTGAATCTCTCTTATTAAACTGACCTTGTGCTTTTTGAATGCCATTTCTAAGGGGCCGCATGCAATGGTCTCTGTTTTCCTCTCCAGACGTTCTGTATCAAACTGAACAAACGTATCACACACACACACACAGAGACAGAGAGAGAGAGCGAGAGAGAGAATATCTCACAATATTTCACTTTTCCTACAAAACAAATCAGACAGTGAATTACGCAGAGTTCCAACTGCGCCTCATCCTTATTTTCACCCTGTCGACATTTTTGCATTAACACTTCTCTACATCACCCAGCCCAAAAAGCAGTAAAATGAATGAGCGACTGAATCCGGCTGAAGCCTGGACATGGTTTTAAATGTTATCTGCTGTCCCTGTAAACCTACAACCAAAGTTGTGATAGCAATCCAATTAAACCACCAGTCTGCGACAGCTCAACCAGTTTGTCCTCTTCTGCAAGGCTGAGTGCACATGCCTATTCTATTAAAAAAAAAACAAAAAAACATATACTAATTTACTACGCAAAATTATTTGACAGACTGACACGGGCAATTTGTCAGTCAGTTTCTGTGGGCATATGCAAAACATGGCTCTTTTTAAGCAAAGACCATCCATCAAAAAATAGCATGTCAGACACATGCCTCCCTCGCTGTCCCAGCATTCAACTCGTGAGTGTCTCCTGTACATGCGTCCTCCTCACTGTCATACGTTTCTTTGTCAAACAAAATCAATGGATAATTGGAAAATGCAGATGTAATTTACAGATTCATATTATATACAAATTTTATAACAACAACAACAACAACAACAACAAAAATCACACCAATAATAAACCGATAATAACGATGTAACAGCTCAAACAAGGCAGATTGTACTTTTGAGCGGGCAAGAAAGAAAGAAAAAAAAAACAAAAACAAAAAAACAACCTTTGGTTCGCAGAATCAAAAAATAAAAACAAACAAACAAACAAACAGAAAAAAATAAACAGATATAGAGATGTAGGCGCCAATGCTTTATAAAATGACTCTGACTCTCTGCATCGAGACTTTCTTCTCTTCGCCTGGAATCAACATCATATTAATATTCAATGCGACTGCCGAGAGAATTGGTCTTCTCACTCAGCCTTAATTGAAAGAGACTTGCTTTGCTGTGTGGTTCCCCTGTAGTCTTAAACAGGGCTGTAATATTCCTGGCATTGACTGTGCTCCCCCATAAGCTGCAGGCCCGTGATTGCCTTCCGTTATTGAGCATGCAGGAATCCATCGCATTATTAATCTGTTCGAAATATTGTGGCCTCCATGAAATTCCAAGGACTACAATAAATAAGATATTCATTCATTTTCATTCATTCATTTCCGTTCCCCATGGTAAAGCTCTTCTAGTTTATTCTGCGCATCTGCACTCTTTTGCTCTCGGCTTATGACTTGTGTAGAATTCATTGAAGGCGCGCAAAGCATCGCCGGCAAGGAGATTGCTTGTTAAGGGAGCCTGAAATATTCCAAAACCACAATGAGGGCTTTTTGGATGTTTGTTATGAATAAACAGAATAACTCATTTTGGAAGCCAAGAACATTAGGGGTTTTAAAAAGACCACACGCAATTGATCATTTATGATGCCAGACATAGAGAAGACGCGCGGATTTATTGAAACGTTCGCCACTCCGAGGCGCGGACATCGCGTGCCGAAGCGGCAGCGAGGTGCTCACCTTCAAAAAAAAAAAAACCGTGGCCGTCGCGGATCAAAACGTTCCGGAACGCGGCGCGCGGTTTACACGCAACGGTTTTCGGCTAATCCGAGTCCTCGCGCGCGCGCGCCGTACCGTCCACCCAGGAACAACAACATCATTAAGGAAAGCTAGCATGCAGCAGCCGCAGCGTTAAAAGCATGGGGGAAAAAGGTGAAGGGTGTTCTCAGAAAACAATGGCCCGTCCGCCCGACGAGCAGATGTAGAGCGTTCAGGCTCGATGGTGCAGAAGCACTTGGCCAGATGGCTCTCTCGATTAAAGGCAACGCGTCCTCGCCGTGATGCATGGAGATGTTTTGGAGAACTAATGTTCAGCAGGTGTGCCTCCTGAGATACAAAGAGATAAATAAATAAATAAACGTAAAAAAAAAAAAAATGAGACGGAGATCCAGGCAGAACTCGCGTTCAGAGCGAGAGCGGGGACATTGCTTTAGCGCTAGCATGTCAGTCAAATGAGTCGGAACATTTTGTTATAAGAGGCGTCGTATTTTTTTTTTTTTTTCACGGCGTATGCCTTGTCATTAGCGCAATAGACCTGTGTAAACAGCGTGTGTCACTCTTATGGCATGTGTGTTCGGTGAAGCTCTGTTTAAGACAGATGTGAAGGTGGACAGCGCTTAAGCGTACGCTCGCGACACTCTCGTGCTGTGTTGCAATGCCACAGTTCAAGTTAATGAGGTGTCTGGCATGCAGTGTGTGACCCAGGGGCTTGGATCATTGCTGCTCACCACAAATGAGGACATCTCCACCTTGAGTAGTTGGAGGTCACAGAGGCTATTGAGCCAGTGCTGAATTCCCCAGGGCTCTGTGATAAATATTTATCCTCAGTGGAGGACACTGACTCCAAACAGGCCTGTTTATGTTCTCATCAATAGACTCATGCAGTGTTTTGTCCCTTTTTTTTTCTTTCTTTCTTTTTTTTTTTTTTTTACTTATTTGTATTTTTATAGATCTGGTTGGTTTCTACGCCTAACCTGACCTGTGGGTGCTTTTATGTGAGAGGGTTTCAATTGGTTTAAGGGATGGAGAACCTCTGGAGTTCAAATTGTATGGGTTAAAAAAGATGGATGAAAACAAAAATAACAAAACAAAACGAAAGTTATTCATATTCCAGGCAGATTTTGTGGTTTAAAAAAAAGGCGATATTGAGAGAATTTGTCAGAATAATTTCTAAAAGGTCATTACTTTTTTTCAGCGTCCTCAGGAAAAAAAAATCGACCCTAAATGGCCCTTTCTCTGAAATCCCGAAATGAAATTAAAGGAATAAAATTATCCCCGGAATCTGTTTTTTCTGCAGCCCACTCAAAAAATTGTCCTCAACATTGTTGGTTTACGAGATGAATGCAGTTCTCCGCGGCTCTACAACCTCAGACAATCTTGTTGATTTGAGCGTATAATTATCATAATAAATACTTGCGGTGCATATGGTATTGCTGCTCTCCAGTAAAGTCACTGCAGGGTGCAAATCAACTATTTTCACAGGGACCAGACCGCAATAATCACGTAAATGTAATTGCATTTCCATAACAACAAATGTGGAATATTTGTTGATTCATCTCGTAGCACGTTAAAAACGCGACGGAGGTGACGGGTGAAAAACCATCTTGAACGAAACGCAAATTTGACCCCCCTTTGCCACCGCCACCACCCCTCAACCCCCACCCCCCTCCCCCAACACACACACACACACACACACACAGACACACTCTTTTTTTTCAACATGTCAAAGCCAGCAGGCAATGAGGAATAATCATTGCCGTAATGAAAACACGCATAAAAAGCGGCCGCACACAAACATAAAGAGTTTTATAAACGCACAGTGTAAACACGGCAGCCTCTCGGCTCCGATCTCCATATCTCACGCCCAAACGCTGCCTGCGACGCCACCGAAGTGTAAAATCAAATGAAGAGAGTTTGCTATGCGTGGTCTTTTCCTTCTTTAGCGCAAATGAAGCTCTCGCTTTGTCCCTTCTGATAATTTCAGCGCCGTTTTATGTGCTTAAGCCTGCGTACGAAACACGAAATCTAATAGCGTAATTTGCCAAAAATGGAAACCGATGGCCAATGAATCGTTGGGCATCTAACCGTCTCGGCGGTTGGAAGAAAACGACGAGGGCGATCCTGTGAACGTGCAGCGGCAGATAAGCTGGGTGGTCTGGTCTTTTACACTGGTTGTCCTAGTTCCAAGCCTCCTGGTTTCACACTGGCCAAAGTCCATCAATCAAGAGTTGGAGTTGATTCAGTATTGATTCACACAGTTGTGGGTGTGAACTTAAAAAAAAACCAAAAAAAAACTCAGCTAATGTGTGAGTGTGAATTAACCCAATCATTCTCCATTAATACGTCTTTAATGAATTAATGAATTGAGTTGCAGTTTATGTCCTGGAATCATTGGGTTAGAAAAGGAATTAAGCCCCGGTCCCCTGATGCTTTTCCCCTGGCAAGCTGTGACTCTTCTCTTTGGAGGAGAATCAAATGAAGGAGAGAGGACAGTGATGTCATCAGAGGAGCTGTGGAATCGTATAGGGGAGCCAATGGAATGTTAGGGGTTTTAATGGAATCCACGGAATCCTTGGCTCTCAGTGCAGTGAATGCCCCCCAGAGAGTCTTGAGAATGTCATTGCCTTCAGTCATTATGTACTTAGTTCTAATCACACTACCTACATGTTTATCATCATACACACACACACACACACACACACACACACACATACACATGCGTGTGTGTGTTATGTGCATGTGTGGATGGGTGTGTTAGCTCTGTGACCCTGTCGCATGCGTGCGGGCTTGTGTTTAGCCTTGTGGTGCGAACGCCCCCGATGATGGAGAGGCTACATTAGGCAGCAACGCTGCACCATGCGTGTGTGGTCGTGAGCTCCAACCATCAGGAGGCATCACAGCAGGGGAGCGGTCTCCCGGGTTTTTCGGGAGACAATGAGTCAGACGACGGAGCAATTCATCACAGGAGGGTTGTTGAGGGAACAAACAGTCTTACACAGCTTAAGGAAGAAAAAAAAAGCTTAAAAGACAACAGTAGTTCTCAGTTCTCAGTTTCCAGACGACTGCTGTGGCCGACGCTGACGACGGCAGACTCCCCTTAACTGTCACGACGCCTCCGCAACCGTCACACAACGGCTCAGGGCGAGAGATTGCCGGGCCGAACCGTCCTCCACAGGGAAGCCGTGTGGAGGAGCCTTCAGATTGAGTTTGCCGTGGTTTATATGCATCTATATCGGGGTTTATTTACTGGTCTGTTCCTGTAAGGGCTCTTCTATAGGCCCTTTTTTTTACTCTAGCGCCAGATTGAGAGCATGGCATGCCTGAGGGTTTCCTTGACAACCGGCTACTCTGCCCAATCACGTTCCGGCTCCAGATTGAGAGGTGGTCCCGTGGGAGTGTTTTTTTTTTTTTTCTCCCAGCCTGCACTGACTTACACTCTAACAGTTGACTTTCAGAAGCCTGGCAAACACACAGCCACACACACACACACACACTCCTAGCTTCATGCTTTTTCATATTTAAAAACCTAAAAATAAATAAATAAGTAAATAAATAAATCAAATCTGTGAATTTTGATTTGCAGGCTTAAAAAAAAAAAAAAAAAAAATCAATAAAACATCAGAATTGTGCTGCTTTCAATTCTCTGTTTATATTTGGTGAGGCCTTGGATTTGTTTTCTTTCCCGCTTTCAGACTGTTTCGTTTTCTGTTCCCGGCGCAAGGATAACCAGATCGTTCAGATCATAAATAAACTCCAGTTTCACGTTGGTTTCATCATGCGCGTCAAAAATGAGTTGAAATATTGGTACAGTCGTTGCCTTTCTCGTCTCATAGGCTGAGTTTTAAACGACGAGGCTCTGGAGAGGACGTAGAGAAAGCTCAGCGTGGATTATTTGAACGAGACAGGCTTGAGACATAGGGGAATAAACTTTAAGGAAAAGGGCAGGGTTCCGCGACGGAGGCCTGCGGAACGTCACGTGGAAGAATCTCGGGAATGACGTCCCTTCCTCGAGCGATCGTTCTCTTTGCCCGAGACTCTCCTGTGGATGATCTGCGGTCCTCTCTGCTATATTCCATCATTGTTATTTTCTTCGCTGATTAAATTATTTTTGCTTTGGATCCGACAGGAGCCTAGAGTTTTCTGATGAAAATGCGTTGGGTTTTTTTGTGTTTTGTTTTGTTTTTTTTCGGACAGGCCTCAGTTCACCGCCAGCTAACATCACCACGTCTGCCGTGCCCAGCATAGTCACGCCGATCGTCAACAGCTTCACAGGCATCCCGCACCACCAACCCAATGGCCACCCTGCTGTGGAGGCCGTCTACACCAACGGCCTACCCACCTACTCCACCCATAGCCCCACGGCTGCAGACACGCTCCAGCAAGCCTTTACCGGAGTGCAGCAATACACAGGTACGCTGCCACAGAAACATGGGCGCCCACCAGTCACTGTACACGGGCAGAGAGAGAGAGAGAGGGCAGATCTGCATGGAGGGAATCAGAAGGGAGATGTTCCCATTAGATACTGTGGACCCCTGGTAATCCCTGTGAGGGATCGGGGTAAACACTTGCCTTTTTTTTGTTCTGTTGGTTTATCATCATCCTGAAGGGGCTGAAAAACCTTAGAAACGTCCTTGGAAATATTATGAGACCGAGTACAGATCTAGTCTGTTAGTTTAGCTTTCAACTGATTCAAATGGGTCGCTCTGTGAGGCTACTGCAACATTAACTCAGCTGGCATGCAACTAAGACATAGCTCGCTCTCTCTCTCCCTCTCTCTCTCTGTCTCTCTGTGTGTGTGTGTGTGTGTGCATGTATTCAGCTATTTACCCAGCAACCACACTGACCCCTATTGGCCAGACCCTTCCACAGCCGCCTCAGGTCATCCAGCAGCAGCAACGAGAAGGTGAGGGTGAGAGACTCTTCTATTCACTCTTTTTTTCTCTCTCTCTCTCTCTTTTTCTCTCTTTGTCCCTTGCTCTTTCCCTCTTGTTCTTTCTTTCCGTGTAGGAAGTGAATCCATGCAAAAGAATCCATGCAAAATCAGAACATTGTGTACCACCTAAGTAATGTTTTTGTCGATGTTGTTGCAGATCATGGGAAAATGAATTTTTTTTAGAACGTTATGCATGGATGTCTTAAATACATACATACAGAACATACAAAGCTATTTTCTTCCCTATGAAACCTCAACCACACAGCCTAATTCTAGACTAGCCAAAAAACTGTGAACTTTTACCTCTTTATCTGATTTTGAATGTATGTACCAACGAATGAGAGACTCCTGGTTCCTCTGTCTGATGGGGGTATCTGTGTGTGTGTATGTGTGTGTGTGTGTGTGTGTGTGTGTGTGCTATAACAGGACCAGAGGGGTGTAACCTGTTCATCTATCACCTGCCGCAGGAGTTTGGGGATAACGAGCTGATGCAGATGTTCTTGCCCTTCGGCACGGTCATCTCCTCAAAGGTCTTCATGGACCGAGCCACCAACCAGAGCAAGTGCTTCGGTTAGTGACTCACTACCATATCAACAAACGACTTAATAATAAATACATGAATAAATCATAAATAAGTAACGAATAAGGGGAAGACCTTGTGGAGAGGAGGAAACCGAAGAAATCCGAGGCATTTTAAAAATGTGGTTACGGTTGCCGTTGATCTAGGTATGGTTATGAGACAATATGCTCATGTGGTCACACTCTAGAAAATCTCTGACAAATGTTGAATTTGCTCTTTTTGTATCAAAGGAAAATGGAGCTCTGATATGTAGTGGAAGTGAATCATATTTATCCCTTGTTGGAGCTCAGACATCTCCGGCGCTTGGGCTCTTGCTTAAGTGAATTCCAGTACCTGATGAATGGACGTGTGTAGCCACTCAAACTCCATCAGGGGAATTTCTTCACAATGAGACTCTCTTGTCCTAGAAGCACATGTTTAGAGGGGGGAAAAAAACCCACCTCACGGGTGGGTTTATGATGGCTTATCCTAAAAGCTCACGCAAAACTTGAGAGCTGCGTTAGTGCACAGATCACCGCTCCTCAACCTTCCCCCCCACCCCCCTCCCCAGATCCAGAAAACTCAGCCATCAAAGCTTGCTCTGCGAATCCTCCTCGTCCCCGTTTCACTCAGCCACCTACCCACCCCCCCCCCCACCCCCCCCACAGAGCTGCCCCTGACCCTCTAAAAAGCCTCTACAGATGAATCTCCCCAGCTAAACACCATTAGGAATCCACGTTTGGTTTTTTTTTTTTCCCCCTGCCCGCAATTGATAGCGTCTGAGTCCCGGGAGGGAAACATAATAGCTTATAAATTTGCGGCGGACGATCCGTTTGCGGTATTGACGTATACACTATACATTTAGAATGTGATGTCAGGTGTGGGGCACGGAAGCGTGCTTGGGTAATTCATCTGCAGGGGAAAGCAGAGATGGCTTAAACCGACTGATGTGTCGTGGATGAGGCCTGACATAGGCAGCCTCTCGGTGAAGCAGACGTAACAATCAGCCCCCCCCCCCCCCCCCCCCCCCCGTCATTCATAAAGGAATATAGTAAATGAAGAAGTGGTCGCTGTAAGATTATTGAGGGGGTACCCACTCTACCGGGAGCAGAAGCTTCTAACGATTCCACTGGAGCTGAAACGTCTATTGGTTTCCTTTGAGTGGTTTCTATGGTTTCCTTTTATGACATCATCATACTCTCGTTCATTTTTTTTTTTTTTACTTTTTCATATCAACACAATCCCTCAAAATGGCACGGTGGTAAGGACACCCCCCCCCCCCACACACACACACACACACATCCTCCCCCTCCCCAATCCCCCCAACCTCCCCAACCTCATCCCCTTGTGTCTAAGGTGCCGGAAGGCCTGCATAATCTCCAGGTGGGTTGTCACAGTCTGTCTGTTTTCTCCTAATGACACTTCACTCACTCACCCCTGGAGTGCAGGGAAAGGAATCACACTCCACGGGCATTTCTGGCTGCAGCTTTCTGTCGCTCTTTTTGTACTTGTTTTTTTTTGTTTTTTTTTTTAATTGGTCGTCATAGACACAGGACACAGAGTGTCCTCTGTAACAAGCCACTTCCTGTTCATGCTCAGTCGAGAAGCATTTTTCCAGAAGGGACCAGAGCAGTGGAGTGGAAGCCAATAGTGCCTGAGCTTATATTTTAAGATTTTAAAAGCTTCGGTTCGGGAGGAGGCCGGGAAAGAGAGGCCATTGTGTTGTTATTGGAATGAAAGTAAATAAGCTCTGTCGTTTGAGCTCTCTCTCGCCGGTCAGGAAATGACCTGAGATTCAGTTCAGCGTTGGTAAAACACCTGCATATGTTTTGGCTGAAAAGTAACCGCGCTAACGCCTACGCTGACACTGTAGACTGCTCGAGAAATACTGCAGGAAATTTCCACTCTTTTCCTATGCATTTATCAGAACGGTTTTCTAGTCTAAAAAAACAAAGCTCCACGACTTGTCTAACCGTGACTCTCTGAAGCATTCAAGAGTTTCAGTGAGTCAACGAACGGGGAAGAGGACAAAACTGAGTTTTCTCGTTAAAAAAAAAAAAATAAAATCTGCGTGTCCGGGTTTTTCGTGCGTCTCTCCACAGGATTCGTGAGTTTCGACAACCCAGCGAGCGCACAGGCAGCCATTCAGGCGATGAACGGCTTTCAGATCGGCATGAAGAGGTTGAAAGTGCAGTTAAAAAGGCCAAAAGACGCCAGCCGCCCCTACTGACACAGCTTGCCCCCAAAAACAGCACAGGTGGATAGGCCGCACCTCTCTCACACAGTGCAAATAACTTAAATCACTTCAGTAAAGAAAAAGATCTTTGCTATCCAAAAGATTATTGGTATTATACTGATGATTGTGACGATGATGATTGTTATACGTTCTTGTTGTTTAAGCAAAATGGCACTAAAATATTTATATGTTTTCTTTCCAGATTTTGATGAGCGAAGTCTCATGAGGAGTTGAACATTTTTTTTTCTTTCTTTCAAACGACTAAAAACGTATTTAAAAAAAAAAAACAGTGGGTGAGAAAAAGAGAAACAGGAAAGGATTTTTTCAAAGACATATCAGCATTTTATTTACGAAGACACACTACAGAGACGGAGAGGAGATTTGGAAAGTTAGCCACCCAAAGGAAGGACTGGTATACTAACAGCAACAGCAGCAGAACTGGGCAATGCCAAATCTCGAAAGATGTGAACTCTAAAACTATCAAACTTCTCTCCTCGAGACTTGAATTGTTAAGCAACAACAACAACAACAACAACAAGAAGAGCGAAAAAAAAAAGAAAAAAAAAAAGCAGCGAGAACAACTTAGATTTCTATATACATATAATGTATACATATGCTATATAAAGAAAAAAAAATTGCGCTTCTGGACAAATGAGGGTTAATCTTGAAGATCAAGGAAAACGCAGTGGAGGAAAAAAAGAAAAGGAAAAAAAAAAAAAAAAAGAAGTTCTTCTGTCCCACTGACGGACTTTCGTTCTTTCTCTTTCCCTCTTTCTTCTTATGCTTTTTTCTTCTGCTGTCCTTCTCACAGCCAGCGCAGAAACTATGACTTTGACTCTGAGGTCGTGAAGGTTTCCACAGCAACAGCATAACTGAAAAAAAAAAAAAAAAATCTATCACTCCTACGGGACCAAAGGACCAAACCTTTTTATTGTTTCACAGTAATATATAGTATTAACGATGATTCTAATACTACGAAACTACTGCTACTAATGATGTTACAAGTTAAAAAAAAAAAAGAAAAAAAAAAACAGACGGAGAAAAAAAAAAACTTGCTTCAGGTTTAGAGGAGGAAAAGGATTTTGATTTCTTTTCCTTTAACATTTCTAGCGACTGGGTTTCAGAATATTTAAACAAAATAGAAAAAAGGAAAAAAAAAGAAAAAAAAAAAAAGTATTTTAAAAGCTATGATATTTTAGTGGAGTAGAATAATGTTGGGTTTGAGATTGATAAAGGGCATGTGTTTTCAGTCATTACTCATCTGAAGAAAACAAAAAACAAAAAAAAAAAATCCGCTGACGTCTCCTGGGACGTGTGTCCGCGACGCGTTGTCTTTCAGAGCCTGTTTCTCACGTCGGTGTTGTTTCTGACGTCTAACAAAGCACATATTTCAGTGGACCAATGTTATTACTGTGTATGTACCCCCACCCCCACCCCCACCCCCACCCCAGTCAGAGTATAATTCCCCCCTTTTTCTGCACAGAGGGTATGCTGAATCAGCGTGACATCGATTAACAGTATGTGCCTCTGTCACCCTTTAGACTGCTCCAAGCATGAAGCCTGTGAACATAGTCAAATCTGACCAAACATGAAACCAGCTATTGGTTGGGGGAAAAAAAAGACTGCCTGAAAGAAAGAAAGAAAGAAAGAAAGAGAGAAAGAAAGAGTTTCTCATTTAAGACCAAGCACTGCCTTGTACAGTAAGTCATTCCGAACGTAAAGGAAAACTGTTCACTTTAGCAAAACAATAGCGGCGGCAAAAAGCACCAAGCTAACGACAAAGCACAGAGAGAGAGAGAGAAATAGAGAGAGAGAGAGAGAGAGAGAGAGAGAGAAAAGGAGAAAATGGACATTCAGGTCATTAAGTGAGCTTGACAAAAAAAAACAACAAAACAACACATCTTTAATATTCATTGGCTTTTAAAGTCTGTCTGGATCAGGACCCTTACACTAGCAAGCTTCTTACTTCTCAGGCTAATTGCAATTTTCCACAATCGATTTCAAGCACATTACGTTCAGCAGGGAGTATTCAAGTACAGATATTTGAATGCCAGGCCTCTTCATTATGAAGTCCCACCTAATGCTGATCCACTACAGCAGCCAACTTTCACAACTAGAGATGCACAATCCATCAAACATCAGCTTTTCCAGTCAAATCACTGACAGACCAAGTTCATAGATTCATGCTCTACAGAGGATGTTGAGACCACAATTCTGACTGCACAGTAGGTGGGTCAAGTTCTGTAGAGCGATGTTAAAAGCGTCTTTCTCATAGCCACGCGAAAAGACACAGATAATATCAGGTAAAAACACAGGCAGCTCAGATTGAGGGACATATCTTGCATAAAAACATTCACATGTTGATAAAAAAGAGCTATTTATGGAGTATGATGTGAAATTTGAAAAAGTCACAAAATTAGAAGTTGTGATGTTTGATGACCGTATACATTCCTAAGATTATACTGAAACTGAAAATGAGAATTGAGAAAGGAGAAATAGCGACACCCGATGGATAGAGTATGGAATTGCTACCATGTCAAATATCGACATTTTGCCACACATATGTCAAATATTGATGCTTGTCCACACATCAATATTTGCTGCCAGTTTCATGACACATGGTAAGAAACATAGCAAAGTGACAAGTTTTTCTCAGTGACCAACAGGGCTTGTAGATAGCTACAGATTAGAAAGACCAATCAAAAAAAGATTTAGACCAAATTTATGCAACCATTGAATGGTGGTAGGCCATATTCTAGGTGATATAAGCCCACTTTATATCAAGTGTCCTTAATAACCATGTATTTACCCCTGGAGGAGCATTTTAAACCCCTGGATAAATACAGTGTGTTAAATGCCCGTAATTAACATGCAGGTGACAGTTTGTGGCTACAGGTAAATGAAGGAGGTACAGTGTTGTAAAGACACATTGAACACACACGCCCAGCTGTTTCTACATATGTGGAAATTACCGAAATGTGGTTATTTGGGACACCTGAAATGAAGTTGATCTGTAGCGACTCATGTTCTGCGATTCATTTCCATTTTTTTGCTCAGCGAGTTCAATTCCGACACTCTTGACGATACAGTATTCCACACTACACACACTTAAAAAAAAAAAAATACTCATATATTGTATGAGGACAAGACTGACCAGCGTATGCCAGCTGTGTCCAGCACAGGGAGCAGAGAATGAAACTCTCACTGGAGCAACAGCAGAGGTCTGAAAGACAACGTCGTCACCGTCCTGGCTAAGGTCGATTAGCATGTTTTTGTTTTCGATTTTTTTTTTTTTTTTAAATTTATTTATTTTTTTTTTTTTAGGGGGTGGGATGGGGTTTATTTCCCTCGTGTTTCTCTTACCATTGCTTACACTGGTTTCATTTTGTCCCTCAGTCATAAGGAAAAATCATGCTGAGAGGTTTCTACTCGAACAACGTCTTTGAACAGGTTTTTTGAAACCATTCCAATCAGGAGTGAGAACTGATTTCAGAACCGAGTGGGAACAGTACATATTTGCACTCTTTAGGATGTGTTTTCAGTAGAGAAAAAGGACAACGCTTACCAATTACTCCAATGACTACTAGTATTACAATATCCACTATTACTACTAAAGCTTACAGCTCTTGAATGCCATCAGTAGGCATGCTACTGCCTTTAAGGGAATTGTTTTAAATCAGATTACACATAGATTACACAAAGACGTAGATTTAGACCATACAAAAGGATGCATGAAAACTGATTTTATAAACAGTACTGACACACACGGTAGAACTGCTTGGGACTTCTGGATGTTTATTTTTAACGTTTTTTATAACCATTTTATTTTTAGACCTACTCATACAGGTTGTTTACTCCTCTGAACTGTTGATTTGATTTAGCTGGAGAGTGTAGGTGAAGGCTCGGATATAGCATGACAGGGATTCTCTGCAGGTAAAATTGAAATAGATCGTATTTGATTCACGGATGAGTAACCTTTTCCTTTTGACCTCTGTTCACTCTATTTGTCCTTGTCCTCTTCTGTCTGATGATGGTATGAGACAAGTGCTCACACACACACACACACACACACACACATGCAGACACACACACAGAATCGTGGGTCTGAAGGCTAATAACCTGTGCACAGAGGCTCCGGTACAGAATCTCTACATTCATCTCTAGTGAATTATTAAAATCAAATTAAATTTGGCCTCTGTGAAAGAACAGGGGCAGCACAGTTTCCAAATGGTATCTCTGAACGTTGTTTAAGAAGATGAAAGATTAAATTATTACTGCCAATGAAAAAAAAAAAAAATTACGATAGATTCATTCCTTCAAGAATTTGTTGAAGGGGCATGTTCATTTTGGAATAGTAATGTGTTTACAGTTTGAATACAATGATAATTTTCATTGCACTAGAAGTGAATTTGAATGGTCCTGTCCTTCAGAGTTTTATATTTAATTCAAAACATCCTCATCACAATTATTTATTTATCTCTATTTATTTTTATATTTATCTATTTATTTATTTATTTGTTTATTTATTTACTTGACTTGAATGCCCTCTCAATCTCTGAGCATGCTCAAAGGGCATAGGGGGAAGTATAGGGTGGGGGAGGGTCTAATTTAAACTATAAAAACGAAACTACTCATGTTAACAATATGATTCTTAAAACTATGGTTTGTATGCTAAGGAAAGTAGCGTATTATAGATTTAAAAAAAAAAAAAAAAAGTCTGTATCATAGAGATTAACAGCACAGGAACCTTGTCAAGTGGGTGGGGTTGGGAGGGATGGGGTGGGGCTAAACATGGGCAGGGGTGGGGCTTTGCTTTATAAAGACCATGTTCAAGACTTCTGGTTTCTCAGCACAAAAAAAAAACAAAAAACAAACAAACAGAAGTATATAAATATATAAATATATATGAAGAGTATCGATTCTGCTGACTACACTGAAATGTTGGATAACTGAGGCGTCATCCGATTTTGCTGAAGAAGTCTGGATGAGACAATGCTGTTTACAGTTTTGTTTTTGTTTGTTTCTTTCTTTTGTTTCTTTTTTAATTTTATTTTAATTTTTTTTTCCTTCCAAGAGGAGAGAAGAGTGCCATCTGTCTGCTTGATGTGCTCATTACAGCATGAAAAAAAAAACAAAACAAAAACAAACAAAACTTCCTCTTTTTTTTTTTTTTTTTAAGAAAAAAAGAAAAAATATATTAACTGGTCTGTAATTGCCTAGGAAACCAAACATTCTCCTGTTGGCATTTCTCAAATACTTGCTGCTTAGGTGATTTCCTGGTTATGCCGATTAATTTAACGATTTGCCAATAATGTGTATGGCCAATTATTACTGTTTATTTTAGAGATATCTATTTCTATATTTATTTGATTATTTTATGAATATTTATTTCTGTATTTATTTGAGATGGATTGCTTTGATCATGTTCTGAAAAAAAAATGTTTTAAAGAAATGCTTATTGGGCTTTTCTCTTTCCTTTTTTTTTTTTTTTCAATTTTACAATAAAACTTTAAACTGTACGTGTGTGTGTGTGTGTGTGTGTGTGTGTGTATGTTAGTGGGCAGTAGTGTGCATGTAATTGTGTGTGTGTGTGTGTGTGTGTGTGCATGTGCATGTGTGTGTGTGTGCATGTGTGTGTGTGTGTGTGTGTGTGTGTGTGCATGTGTGTGTGTGTGCATGTGTATGTGTGTGTGTGTGTGTGTGTGTGTGTCTCCAGCCTTTGTGTTTGATCATTTCTCATTTAAAGAAAGAAAAAAGAAAACACACACACACGCATACACAATTTTTGACAGGCATATTTCAGCATTTCACAGGAGCTATACAGCAGTTATTTAAATATCAATTCAATATATTTCATCCCAGTGGACAAACACCTATTCACCTAAACTAATGTCTTTATGAATACAGATATCGTATAAAACCTTGACACAGAGGGATTACGGACAAGCAGAATCCAGTTTTATCGCTGCATCATCCTCCTGGTTCAAAACAGACCCGAGGTCTCACACTAGACCCTCAGATCCCATGATAAGTTTTTGAAAAGAGAGCTCAGCCCGGCGTATTGATTATGTTTGATCAATCAAAGTATCGGCTGTGCGGTCTTACTGACATCTCATGACACTTTGCCGTAAACACGCTGCTTCTTCTTTTATGTGTGTGTGTGTGTGTGTGTGTGTGTGTGACACGTCTGAACGTGCAGACACATCCGATACGTCTACGACGGGGTAAAGTTAGAGATCCCTGTTTACTCTTCTGAGCAGTAAAGGATTAAAGAGGTCAGACTCATATCGGCGCTGATGGCTGGTAGGGGCAGCGCCGGAAAATACCGCAAGCATCGGAGCGAGGGGACACGCAAGATCAACCTCACTTACCACTAAATGAAGAAATAAAAAAAAAAATAAAAAAAATGAAAATGAAGGTGTGAATGTGCCGTGGCAATAATGAAGGAGAGGAGAGAAAGAGAGTGAGGGGGGGGGGGGGGGAAGGGGAGAAAGGTAGTGAGAGAGAGAGAGAGAGAGAGGAAGAGGAAAGCTTAAAAAAGTGGAGGCATTGGATGGTGAAATAAATTGGCCCAATTACAGTAAAGTGAGCCTGGTGGTGAGAGAGGGAGTTGAGGCAGTTCATCTTTATTACACGTGCTTAATGAAAATCAATCCTTTTCCTGATAGACTCTTATCTGCACGGCCTCTGCCTGCCCCACGCACACGGCCATAATAAATTAGCCTAATATTGCCTTTGATGAGCAAGTGAATTGCAAATTATTATAACTTTCCAAGATTTATGATCCAGATACCTCATTTCAGAACTGAGTTTTTTTTTTTTTGTTTTTTTTTTTCTTTCCCTGCCCTCAGGCTGTAGTGGAGCCATTTATTAAAAAAAAAAACAAAAAACTTTGACTCAGTGACTCAGGCCTATAAACAAATATACTACACATTAACCACATGGACGGCACGCTGCAAACATGCGGCACACAAATACACACGCGCGTGTGTATCGACGTAGCATGTGCTCTGCATTGTCTGTGAACTCATGAGAAAGAGATTTCCATTTATACGTCTTGTTAGGGTACCCTGTGGGGCAAGTTCGTGGTAACTGTTTCCGAGCTTCTGAAAGAGGCAAAATAAGAGTCAAGTGCAGAGCCTAGTCTCTCTCTCTCTCTCTCTCTCTGTTTGTTTCCGTCCCCGTACTCATGAAAAAGAACACCACACAAAACTTTAAAAGTCCTCATAGATGGTGGCAATGTCTTTGGGGGGAAAATGTCAAGATAACAGGGAGCGAGGGGGAAAAAAAAAAAATGCACAAAGACAGCCATCAATCTTATAGTTTTTCCATCAAGGAGAGGGCATTGCTTGTGCTGCCTATTTGTCTTGCCAAATGGTTTATTAATATCAATATATATTAATTTCCTCACTGCGAATATCAATCACTCTTGAAGTTTTTTTTTTAATTCATTAGCACAATAATTGTCCTTGTTTATTAGAGGAAAGTGAGCAGCAAGTGACGTGGTAAGCGTCTCAATGGCTAAGTCGCTAATTTATGTCTCTCATGGGATACAATATACAAAAATATACCTGTTTTCTAACTTACAACTCAGTGTGTCGTTTTTAGTTATTTTGTATTTATTTACTTATGTTCCTTGTACGTGTCTTGGAAGACCAGAAAAAAGTCTGAGATACAAGTACTCACTTTAGCAAACACGTTTGTGTAACCTTGGAGACCATGAACTTCTGACCGGCTTCCTTTCTGCCGGTGTTCCGAGTCCGTCTGTCATCGTAAGATAACTCTAACCCGTGTTGAGACCTCCCAAAGTGATTTAGAATGAGATCATCTGTCGTTAGTCAAGGAGAAACGGTACACACAGAACAAGGACGGGTAACGTCTGAAAGGAAAAACTTGAAGTCAATCAAAACTGAGCTCCGAACAACATCACTCAGACGAATCAAAGAACTTGCTGTCAGACGGTTATGCTATGTTCTTCTTGTCTGTCCGGCTGCTCTGACTAAAACTTTACTGACAGACGGTCGCTTCTCGATTCATCAGCCCTTCGTGCTTATCCCTCTCTGACAGTGACAGCTAAACTTACAGTGATAAAAGGTTGCGCGGCTGAAAACCGAGGTTTCAGACTTCAGAAATATGCTTATCATGTCGGTAACATGAGGTCGTGTGTCGATAAAACTGCCAACATCATCCCATGCTACCTCTGTAACTACCTGTAAGTGTTGAATTACTGAGAATTTCTTTGAGACCAAACTTAAAAATGTCCATGCCACGTTATTCCGCATACGATTCTTTAAATCAGTCAAACTACTGGCGAAGTGCCGTGGTCCTGTTTCAAGGCTCAAATGTTACCGTGTTCATTCTGTGTGACGTTTGTGACGTTTAAAGATGAATTTCCGATACCAGCTTCCTTCACTGTGATGTACACATCCTTGAGTTAATGTTTTGTTTGTGCGATATTTGACAAAAGCGGAAAGGAAACAGGGAAGATACAAGTCCAACTCTTTATAATATGCAAAACTTCAGAAGAGGATTACAATGAAAAAAAAAGGGAAACATTAGTTACATTTTATACAGATTAACAACAACAAAAAAACAATATCTAACTAGTTCACAACATCTTTTCAAAAAAACAAAACAAAAAACAAAACATACCACATTTCAATCATCTATACACAAGTGAATGTACACAATATAAAACACATATATACACTCTTTCAATATATTATTATTATAAAGAATTTGTTTCTTTCTTTTAAACAGCAACGTTGGAAGTGGAGCAGCACAAAAAGGGTGTGTAGACACACTGCTGCCTCGTTGGACAGCATCGAGAATGGACCAGACGAACCCACAGCCCAGAGTACAGTGATAGGTAGTATTTTTGCGTAGTTGTTGGAGCCCTGTGGGTGGCGGGGTGTCAGTTAGCGGGATCTACGTGACAGACACATCAGTTCTGAATGTCTGGATGATCTAAGTCAATGCTTGTCCAACCCGGTCCTTAAAGCTCCCCCCTGACTCGACACGTGACTGCACACATGAATGAGCCGATCAGCTGGGTGACCAGGCCAGAGCGTCCGATTCGGGCGTGGTTACCATGGAGACACACTCAGAGTAAGAGGGCCCTTGAGAACTGGGTTGAACAAAAAAAAAAAAAAAAAACCACTGACTTTAAGTCATCCTTTACTCTGCTGGAGGTTTTTCTAAATCAAGGGGATGCCCAAATCCAGTCCTAGAGGGCCAAGGTCCTTTGGTTTTTTTTTTTTTTTTTTTATCGACCAATGAGTGTGGAGGGTACAGACCTGCTTTCCAGGTAAAAAATCAACCTTTAACTAAGGATGTGACAGCAAAAAAAAAGGAAGATTTTGGTCCTCTAGGAGTGGTTTCGGCCCCATCTGTTGTAAACTGCATTGTGTCCGTCTGCCATTCAAGTGTGCCCCTTCATGATAAGTGTGTATGAAGAGAGACAGTGTGTCTTTCAGTAAAAAAAACATATCTTTACAATAACAGGAGTGTCTGGGATAGTTTGATAATGATTTTTGAAATGTTGCACTCTGATTAGCTGCCTCGAGCCCCTCCCAAACCCATCCCACACCGCCAGATTATAGTTTCTTATAGTTATTTTCACATTCTGACAGTCCTATGGTTTCGTCACATATTAATTCAGTTCATCTCACACAGACGTGTTAAACATTGCAATCACTGATGTCATGAACGCTTTGTGTGTTTAGGTTGAATCTGTGTAGTGAGTTTTTTGCTGCTGCTCATGTATGAGTGAAATAGAGAGAGAGGGAGAGAGAGAGAGAGAGAGTGTGTGTGTGTGTGTGTGGGGGGTAGCTGTAGATTTAGTCCGTTTGAGTGCTATTCCCAACAACATCCTTATGCTGGACTTTGAACCATGGTGAGTTTTCCGGTTTTCCCAGAACCCCCCTTTTTTTTTTTACTAAAATCGACAAAGTCCTTCAGTTTTTTTCCTACAACAGCAGCAGTGCCAATAACAGAGCCGTGAGGAGCGGGGGGGAGCAGCCATGGCTGCGTGTGCCCCCACCCCTGTCGTACAGCTCAGTAATCCTGGGCGGGCTCTGTCTCAGCGTGCTGGGGGGTAGAGCTTTCAGGTCCTGCATTGCGCCGTAAGCGGCGAGCGAAAACTCGGGGTCTCCCGTCGTGAGCAGGTCGAACACGCACGACTGGAAGTAAACGTCTTCCACCTGCAGGGTCTCCCTGCACCGGGTGGTGGCGCGTTCGAGCGTTCCGGCCGGCAGTCCGGCTTTGATCTCCGAGTTTTCGCCGTACCAGTCCCCGAGGACGTGCGGGCGGAGGCTCTGCTGGTTGAGGACGTGCGCTTTGATGACCTCGTTCCTCGGGCAGCCGTGCAGGCAAAGCTGGAGTCCGCCGTTCTCCTCGGCGAAGTCCTCCGGCATGCGGATGGCGAAGGTCAGGTATCGGCCCACCCGGCGCACGATGATGGACGTGCCCAGGTAACGGGCGTGGATCTTCACCTGCCTCCCCCCGGCGGCGACGCCCCCGCCACCGCTGCCCTCCACGATCCACAGGCTGCCCCCTTTCCCGCCGCTGCGGGTCCCGTCCTGGAAGGCGGAGGGTAAGTCCTCGGTTGTGGCTTGGTAAACCTTCTGTTCGGTGCACTCGTGGTAGGACTTAAAGATGACCGTTATCTGAGGAGCAGAGAGAATGACAAAGACATGCATTAACCCTCTAATGGCCACTCACTGTTGCCTGAAAACTCAGCCCATATCGTTTAATAAATAAAAAGATTCCTAAACCTTCCACTGTAAGAGAGGGGTGGCAGTATGACTTGACTTCAGGACCAGTGGCTGCAGAACAAACAGAGATTCAATACCACTAGCTTATGCTATGCTGAGTACAAAGACCTTGCAATTCCAGTTCACACCACAGTGTGGCAGTAGAGCATCACAGACAGAAAATGCAGTGTGGAACTCAGGATGAACAGTATTTTTCTTTTTCTTTTTCTGGCCCCCTTTTTTTTTTTAAACAGGGGGACAGCCAGTAGTTTTACAACTGACCTTAAATGATTCTGTCGATGTAGGTTCAGACTAATTCAGACTAACTG
Source organism: Chanos chanos (assembly GCF_902362185.1). NCBI lineage: Eukaryota > Metazoa > Chordata > Actinopteri > Gonorynchiformes > Chanidae > Chanos > Chanos chanos. The sequence continues at coordinate 4,515,559 of NC_044503.1, read as the reverse complement.
AAACAGTCTCTCTTGTTCAGCGTTTAGATTATCAGTGGATTAGATCATGGTGTCTGGGGACCTAAAGGAGTAAGAGTCTAAGAGATTAATTGATATATATTGGCTGAGTTCAGTTTTCTGGGGAGAATTCAGATTACAGTGGGTCACATATAAGTACACCATGGCTTTTCAGCAGAGACAAGTGGCTACAAGCAAATATCTCACTGTGTAAAGTGTACTGAACAATGAATATGTAAAAACTCTGAAACACGGGCATGTCAATACACAGTTACTATAAATACAATTTACAGTACTTGTTACGACATATTAAATCGATACATAAAGAAAGAAAGATAGATAGATAGATAGAGGCATAAGTATAGATTTACAGATACACACACACAAACACGTATGTTTTTATATACATACATACATATACACACACACACACACACACACACATACACATACATACAGTCTCCGCTGAACGTTCAGGAAGCAGTTATTAAAGGTGACGTGGAGTTTTCTGTAGGGATGTGTGGGTAGACTTCAGCACGTCTCGTTCAGTCCCTGTCTGTTTTAACTACAGACTGCTCTTTTCTCTTTCAATTACACAAACTCAACCAGTCCAAACTGCTACCTACTCTGTCAGAAACTCTCCATGACCTGAACGAACGGCCCCTGTGACCAGAGGGTAGAGTGAAGAGGGCCAGGCCCATTTCTGGGTAAGCAATGTCTGCCTGAGTGATGCTGAAGGATGAGATGCCAAAGACTTGCCAGAAAGACAAAAAAAACCTTCTAATAACTTGAAAACGATATGATTTGATATATCAGGTCAAAAAAAAAGGTAAAACCATGTTCCTTTAAGGCAGGATTAATAATAACAGACTGAGTGGAATATGATGTCTGATAGAGCGTCCCTTTAAGACAGTGTAGCCTACATAAGGCCTGAGTGAGAAACTCCAGCTCCGAGTAGGCTATATACGATGATGGTCACGTTAAGCCGAACCTACCAATACACACTACCAATCTCCAGGTTGATATTTACCTGATATACCGTGACATGCCGTAGGCTTGGAGCTAAGGGAAATGAGTTTTTTTTTTTTGGTTGTTGTTCATGTTTTTGAATTTTTCCACGTTCTGTTCCATTCTTGAAGTCTGTCCACGGATAGGGAGGTTATGGATTCTGTTGGGGGTGGGGGGGCAGGGGGAGGGGCTAAACTGACGTCGGGTTGGCATTCTTAGATAGAAACAGTGGGAGTGCATCCAGTCCCCAGCGTATTCCAATCAACCCTCACGCCGCCTACTCCCGTCTTCAGCCAGGAGAACCAAAGAGGGAAACGGTCGTTCGGTCGATTAACGGTTCAAGAGAGCCACGCTCGATTTTTTTAATCAACGGGACGAAATTAGACATTCGAAACTGAGCGGTTTGATTTCGATTGCGATGAAGGAGTTGGAATAATTCAAACAGAGCGGAACTAATGGGTACTGCCATGTTTCCGCGGGGGTGGCATGAGGGCGACGGACTGACGTCATCCATAAACAGCACCTGCTGTTTGCTCTTTCTCAAGCACCAATCAGGATTAACGCCTGACTGAACCAGATTCTGCCCTGATTAAAGCAATACTTGTTAAAAGATCAGACCGAGGCCGTTGGTAAACGCAGACAAAACGTTGACGTATTATTTTTTGGGCTGTCTCATCTAGAGGCTTTGCAGGTGCTGCTCTTACAACATGTTTTCAAACACAGATTTGTACATCTGTGTGATGAATTAATAAAAAAAATATGTACGTACCATGTACGTGCTATGATAAAATTCCCAAATTCAATTCAAATTCAAAACCTCGATCGATCCAATGTGTGACTCATTTCAATGAAACGCACCACTTTGTTCTGATCCATTAGGTTTTGTGTTTGGTGGCAGACACCCCGATTAATCAATTAGTCATTCACAGCAGCCGCCGACCAGCCGACCTTGAACGATTCCACTCGAGTGATTCCTTAATGAGGACAATAATGTAAGCTTTTTTTAAAAGGTGGCCATCACAGGCAGTTATGTGCAGATAATCCCCGTTAATGTGTTTTCAGCTAAGGCCTAAGGCGACGAGGAAAAAAGAAAAAAACAAAACAAAACCAAAAAAAAAACAAAACCAAAAAAACCCAAGAAAGGCTAACAATTTCTTTAACCACATCACAGAATGGAAAAGAACTGAACTTTTCACCAACTGCAGGTATATATCTCACCGATGGGCAGACGAAAAAAATACCAACACCAAAAAAACATCTAGGTCTGTTATAAACAGCTTCACAGGACTATGATAAATCACGGCGTTATTTGCAGTTAATTGCATGTAATTTGATGATTACATTACTATTACTGCAGTGTTACCAAACGTATGTGCTTATTACTACTAATGAGTAATAACACTATGAGGAAAGTATGTGTGTGTGTGTGTGAGTGTGTGCCCGCGCTATGTATACTTGGGTCAAAATTTACTCTTACCAAACAGGCAAGTTCTAACATCAATACACCATCGTCGGGGACATGGAAAAGAAAAGCGGAAATTTGGAAATTTGCTCCTGTGTGCAGTTGTTTTACGGACACACCAAGACAAGCACTCAGAGCTCCGAGCGCGACGTTTAAGCGGTTCAGACCTCAACAGCCCCGTACGTAAGACGCACATCACTGTCATTCTTCTCTTTTCCCCAGTGTCTTTGTCAAGGCTCATGGTTGGACTGTTTCCACCATCAGAGGGAAAACTGACGCAAAAAATCTGTCTAAGTTACTGCGGCAACCACAGAGATGTTAATGGATCAGGAGACCTCAGCTGTGACTTTCCATTCACTACCAGTTCAAAGCTTTTCTTTCCGTTGGTGTCAGAAGGAGGACTTTCTGTATCAGCCAACTGGCGGCATTTTGTTGACCGGGACAATTAACTTCTTCTCGGGTGTGTGACGTTTACCAAACCCCCACGGTTTGATATGTTCCTGAACGACTGGAGTCACTATTATTTTCGGTTGTTTTCAGTACTATTTTTTCAGCACGGTGGAGAATTGAATTGTGATATCGAATTCAGACGGTTCTGCACACAGCTGTCTGTAAATGATCACCATAACCTGATCATTTGAAATGTTCCCAAACAAAGACACACGAACAATGAAAGAGGCTCCGCCTACCTGTGTGACACAGCTGTCTATCAGCTGTGTGGCCATTTGAGTTCTATTAAATGAGTCAGTTCTATTAAATTTTCTGATTTAATTCCATTATTCACAACTTTGAGGTTCATAAAAATGACACCTGTGGGCTCTGTGTGTACTGCTGATTCATGACTTTACTGTATGTTTAACTAACTCTTGAAATAATAACAGGGAAGGTTGTTATTGGAAAGTTTTTTTTGTTTTTTTTTTTTTTGGAAGGAGGGGGTCTCTAAAAATGTTTGCCATGGAATGCTTTTACCCAATTACCCAAAACGTTAACCCGAAAGGCAAATATCCCATTTTTTATATGTTTGTTTTCTACCTGTGGTGTTGACAGCGGGTCAGTACGTGCGATGGAGCCCGTCGTCTCACTAACGCTGTTAAACACGTGTGCATAAATGTCTCTGGACTGGCACGTTCATGGCTCCATCTGCTAACGCACTGGGTCGCCAAACCACAAATAAGTCATTGGCGGTCCAGTTTCCAAGGCACAGTTTCTGGCGTCTTACTCCGGGACAAATAACAAACTGTTGTTTTTTTTTTTTTCTTTTACATACAGACTTTAGAGATGGTGACATTTGGCAGCTTGGAGATACAGAACATTGCTCTTGGAAAACAACCACTCCAACACAGACAGGAATGAGTAAACATTTGTATTTTGCCACGTTGACACTGTAGCTTACCTTGTTAGTGGCGGTGGCGCTGGAACCTTCCACGACCGGCACGTTGGTCACCTGGACGGACAGGTAGCGGTTGTGGATGAGCGGCCAAGCTCCTTCCACGCGACACGTCTGGAACTCGTCCCGGAACGTCCGCAGGTGGGGATCCCCGAATAATCCGCAGTGGCCGTACTTCCTCTGCTGCTCGACGGGGCCCGTGGCGAAGGCCCGGCTCTCGTAATCGCACAGGTCCACCGCGGCGGGCCGGGCAGTGCTGGGGGCTTTGACCGAGGATGTGGGGCCATCGCTGGAGCAGTTGTGTTGGGCGAACAGCTCTTTGATGCGGAAGACGGCGGAGTGGTAGACCAGGTCTCCGCGGCAACCGCGGGCGGTACGGCGCGTGCAAAGGGAATAGGCCCTCAGGGCGATGCAGTGGTCCACGTCAGGTAGCGCTTCCTCCTGAAGGCCACCAGAGGGCGAGAACGAGGCCACGTACTCAGCATTGCAGCGCTGGATCCGACATGTCTGACAGTGAACTGTGTGGACAGTTACACAGAGAGAGAGAGAGAGAGAGAGAGAGAGGGAGAGGTGTTGGATGTGTGTCGACCCAAAACTGCATCATTCCACATCTAGGGAATCACTTTTAAAAATTCTTTTATATTAACACTTTAATCGCTGATAACACAGCAGAGATCATTACATCTACATAACATACAACACCAAAAAAAAACCCTGTTTCTCCATAGTGACTGAGAAAAAAAAAAAGAATTTCCCCTTAAATATGAACCTCATCAGACACAAATGTGTTTGTAGCATACAAGTTATTATTCTCCCTCGGAAGTGACCAGGTAAACAGGACATCAAATTCTGTTTATAATAGAAAGCAACATACAATCACCCATTATTGTATGACAATACAAATATTTATTTATCCAGCAAAATCCACAGACCACAGTGCATTTTTCCACAGGTGACATTCGGCTGTGGATCCTCGATTAGGCAAAATCCAAACACCTCCCCCCACCCCCCCAAAAAAAGAAACGGTGGATTCACCAACGTGACTGGTGAATGATCTTGGTGGAAAAGATTGCTTTGCTCTGCCACAGGCTGGCTATGCCAACGCACTGTGCCAGTGCTGGACTATTTTTTTGTTTTTTTGGGGGTTTTTTTTGCAGGGTTACAGCTGGTTTCATTGACATTTATCAAAGTGAGACGTGTGTTGGCGAAACCATGCTGCTGGCAGCTTCCGTTCTAAAATGGACTCTTTCTCACGCAATGAAACCAGCACATGCCTGCAAAACACACAAGGTGCAAGTGCTCCTTCTGTCAGGTTTATATACGTTTTTGGCCCATCTGTCTGTATGTGTGTGTCTGTGTATGCAAGCCTGTGTGTGCGCGCACGCAAGTGTGTGTGTATATATGTGTGTGTGCACAAGCGCGCGCGCACGCCCACTGAAAACATTGAAAAAATAATAATAATAATAATTTTAAGTCAAATTTCTTTCCTCAACAATCACGACTCTGTCATGAAACACCTTGGCAAAATTCACTTCGTACTCCCTGGCACACAGGGGAAAATTTTTAAGAATTTGTTTAAGAACAAGAGCCCAAGCTGTACGTCCAAAACGATTAGAGCAGACTCCTTCAGCCATACGGTTTGTTTAAGGTTGATGTCTGTGGTTTGGCTTTTCCTGGGACAACTCCAAAACTGTCACTGGTTACCCGCCGCACGGGTTAGGACCAAACCACAGGAAACACTGTGGTCACATTTCTCTATGGGCCTGTTTTGTTATACTGTACCCAACCTCACACACACACACACACACACGTACTTGCCACATATATACAGAGAGCCAATTATAAACCAACACCTTCATGTGGCTAAACATTGCTGTACGCAATGTCTGGGACAAACAGGACCTACGCTAGTCTAACCAAACAAAATATACAGAAGTCTAACACGTATAAAAACATACACACATGCACAAACAAAATAACACGACAGCACAAGCGGCAGGGTTTATTATTTTCACGTCACGCTAATACCTGCTTAAACGACAGTCTAATTTGACGTATCCTTAAAGCGTTAGTGCAGAGGAGAACGAGATGCCAGACGGAGTCCCTAGGCTCTACACAATGTCCTGTGAACTGAACTGGTGGGCATCACACAGCTCTTCCCGGTGTGCTCACTGGACATCATCACGCCTCTCTGGTTCATACACGTCCCAGAGTATACTTGAAATCACGTCACACCACGCACTAAGGTTTGCTCCTATTACATTACACATTATTCTGGGTTGTTTAATATTGCTGTATATTGTATAATATTGTTGTGCTTCATATTCATGCACTTCATATAGTACTGTTGTCTTCATTTCTGTTTTTTTTTTTGAGTTGGGCACCTTTGATCACTACGTGACTCAACTAAAATGCCACTAAATGTAAGCTGATGAAGTCATACCAGTCATTTGGACTATGTTTATGGCTACGGTCTCTATGTGTTATTGTGGTTCTAATGTTCTGCTGAACATCATCATCAAGTTCAGAAAACCTGGACATCAAAACAACTGAAAAACCTAACTGTCCAAAGAGCTAACAGCTGCATGACTATGCAGTGATCCATTTTAGTCCACTACTTATAAGGGACAGCACAATACCAAAAGACTTTCTCCGAATTAACTTACACAGTTACACATCACACATTCACATACATAAAGATACATGACACAAAGCTGCTAGACATTCCTGATCACAATTAACACTGATCCTATTCACAAGATGAAAATCACCAAGAACTGAATTTGATTCTGAGGGGAAAAGGCTTGTAACAACGTTTTAACAAACTGATAAATCTAATGACGTAATTTCGATTACTTCTCTACGGTCTCCTGGCAGCAGAATGATGAAACGCTAGTGAAATTGCTTCACATTTGATATCTTTAGAAAGTATGCAGCTCTCTGAGCTTGGTCAGTTTGGACTCTTGACTCTATTCTCGAACCTATAACATTTAAATAAACTGACTAAACTTTAAATAAACTTTAAAGAAACTTTTTTTTTTTTTAAAAGCGGAATTAAAGCTAATTCATGTATGCCCAACCATACATGAATGGTATGTTTACACTCAGTGTAACCGCTAAATTTCCCTAAATAAGGATCTAGTCAGCCAACGAACAGCTCAGGCTGATAGCTGGATTTGCAGCTGTTGCACATTGAGTTGCGAGTTGTAGGCTACATCTGCAAAAACTTAACGAACTGTGGCATCTCGTGACGTGTGGAGCATTTTATATGAAACAAATCGTAGGTTAATACTGTTACCATATTATCAGTCGGGCCGTTAATCAGCAACATATGATCTGCGCACATTAGAGCAGCGCGAGCAGAAGCATGTAGTGCTGAGCGCGCTACAGTTCAATAAGTCAAATAATGAGGCACCAAAAAGCAATTCAAACTGATGTTCGTTGTCAGTTAGAAGCAGATTTTCTACAAATTTAGACAGAGAGACGACAGATATCTAAAAACCTTTTCTATGACTTTTCTAAAACACAGCATTCATGATGAACTCATCTTGACACATTGTAAGTACGAAGTGCAATATATCAGACACCTTAAAGTAAAGCGCTGCGACCGGAATTGTGACTACTTGTTTTAGATATCTGTAAAGCTGCTATACTTTAAAGACGAAAATATTATCACATATGACCCTGACATGAATATGTGATTAGTTCTAATCACTTTTCCAGTACATTTCAAATATTTCATCTTTAACTTAACTTTTCCAAGGCCTAGAAAACACAATTTTAATAGTGCGCGATGTTTCCAGGACTCCCATGACAGTTCGTCTTCTTGAGGATGCAATTTTAACTGAGCAGAAAGGTATATTCGTTTTTCTACTCCTCAAATAGAAATTCAAACAGACGAACTAACTGCTGTTCTCGGAGGCTAAGTGATATGGTAAGTTTTCCTAAGTTTTGAACCCGGACTTTATTGGGTAGAATAATATTTTAAGGACTACTAGTCCATAGTCAGGGACACGGGGAAATAGATCTCTGTCGTTGAGAGACCATTTAAATGAAAAACAACCTTAAATTAAGCGTCTTTCTCGGGTTACAGGCAGAGACTGTCCAAAAATTCCTTTGCTTGAGCTACAGGCTAATAGAGTGGTTAGCCTACTAGCTGGCTAAAGTGACGTGCCTGGTTCGGGAAATAGTGGCCATTTTCACGAACGCACGTTACGCTACGTATGTTTATTTTTATTTTCTGTGGGTTCTGTATCAACTACACCAGTGACTATAATGTGTCTCACATTAGGAAGACATTTATAAATGTTATAAACTAGTTCAAATATTTCGCTAACCTAGCTAATAACATCTTCTACAGCTAGCATGCTAACCCAAAGTTTTCACCATTTGTTTTGCACGCATGTGGGAGCGAAGCGGAATAGGTTTTAAAAAGTGTCTTACCTGGTCGAAACAACAGCGAAACAAAAACCATCATAAACGAAATCCAGTCCCAAAGCTGCAGCTTAGCCAAATTGTGAGGTCCCCTTTTCCCCATGCCAATCCATTCAGTTAGAATGGAGTTCTCCAACTTCTGCTGTGCATCGACGTTGAGGCTGCCAGAGAATCAAGACCAGGTTTTTACATCCAAACCCGAACCCAACACTGTCATTCAGAGCGTAACTCTCTCAGTCTATAGTCTCTCAAGGGAGGAGTCTAACGTAGGCAGCTTTTTTTGGGATGCTGACGAACAATGCCGTTATTATTCATCCCCTTTCTCTTGACATTTGACTCGAAATAGATTTTCACAATCAGGGATTCATCGGCAAGATATTTATTACTTGGTTGTTGCGGTAAAACCGTCAGGGAAAAATGTTCACTGCAGTTAAATCAGACTGCCAGATTTAATGAGGATCTCATCAGTGGACGATACATGTGGATTCCCTTTTTAAAATGGTCACAACATATTTTAAAAGACTGTTAAACTTTTAAAAAACTATTAATGTCAGTAAAAGATTAGTAACATATATGTACATAGCTCATTGAGAATAACGAGAAATATTTAAACTCCAGTAGCAGACTGTAACTGCAACTATTTTTGCTCCTGATACTACATAGTAACGAATTAACAAATTATAGGTAATTACAACTTGTTATCGTCAGTTTGTCAGTACAGGGATCAAGAGGAGAAACTACCCTAGATGTGTCTTTACAGGCAATGTAAACACACACAGGTTTTCTGCCCTATTCTCTGTTAGCCTCCCTAGATATCAACTACCACTTTGGTGACTCAGAGTTTGGGCACAGTAAATGCATCTTAATAAGATCTATCTGTCTCTTGAGCTATCTATCTATCTATCTATCTATCTATCTATCTATCTATCTATCTATCTATCTATCTATCTGTCTCTCTGTCTTGTTTGTTTGTTTGTTTGTTTGGCCAACTTGACCTGCATTGCAAGACACTGTGATATACCTAGGCTGGTCTCTTTAGATCAGGCTCTTTTGGTTCATGTGCTGATTTTCTGCATTGCGGTTATCTGAAAGTAAACATCTGGGGAGGTGGCTTATGAGTGCAGAGTTCAATATGGAGTAGGAAGTGGGTTTTAGAGAAATTTATATATATATATATGTCTGACTTACCTATCATGCCCCGTGTTTCCAGCATCCATTATGAGCATATCCTTGGAGAAAAAAAGGGGACAGTACGTAGCAATTTTACAATTTGTTATTTGTAAGAATTCATCATAATCTCAGCTGGCGTCATGGTTCACACAGTTTTAAAAATCATAGAGTTTATGTCCAGTGGTGTATTTTAGGTACTGTACAGATGTGAGGATGTTGTTTTAATAAAGTGTGTTTTAGTGGAGAAAATAGACAAGACATTACAAAAAAAAACAAAAAAAAAACAAACCAGACACACTAGTGTTTTATGTGCATGCTCTCGCCATTTGCAACTGAACATACTCGGCCCAGAGGAGACTCTTTTGAGCGATATAGTGTGCCCTTGTGTCGCTTGAAAGCTATATGACATGTTTTATGATAAACCACAGAACCCACTGAGTTTCAAGACCTCTCCACCACAATACAGCCATTAACGTTGCCACCACCGACATTAGCAATTACCCCTCTATTCTATTCATAGCCACAAAGAAAGAAAGAGAGAGAGAGAGAGCTGGCTGCATTTCTAAAGTCGTTCCTTTCTCAGGCCTGTAAAGGTATTGGTGCAACAGGGGAATCATTCAGATGCAGTCCAGTGAAGCAAACACTTCATTCACTCAGGTAGACGGATGAGTGATCTCCAACATGCTACTCCACCCCACAGATGCTTTGACAGAGCCTTATGGGCGGAGAAAGGACTTATTATTCCTTTTCTTTCTTTCTTTCTTTCTTTCTTTCCGACCTATAACATTGCATGACCCAGCAAACATACATATTTGTCCCTTCAAAACAAGGAGAGCTGGTCAATTACTGAGATGAAGCAGATATTAATAAAAAAAATAAAAAAAAAGGGAAAAAAAAAAAGATGAATGCGGTGTATGTGTCCTGATACTGGATCACTTGTTCTAATACAATAGGGAAAAGGAGGTCAGTCTGGTAAAATTAGCCACCCGTCTCACAGCCGCACTGAGTGCGCGGCCAATGAGAGAGGACAGCTCGTCTCAATTTGTGAGAAAGAAGAGAAATGAGGAGAAATATAGAGCCACAGGGATTCAAGGGGATGAGGGGTTTCGGAGGGGGGGGGGCTTGGCTTTGGTGAGTCATAGTCGTTTTGGATGGAGAGAACAAGACAAAGTATGACAGAGAGAGAGAGGAGAGGTCTGAGAGAATTTGTGAACTGCAAAGAGGACATCCCTGCCTCAATCTATGCCTTTTATACGGGGGGGGGGGCAGGAGAAATAGGAGTGAGATGACCTACAACGGACAAAGGACACAGAGAGCTCAGTTACAGCGCGAGACTGGGAAAGTTGAACGCATGTCAAAACAAAACAACATTTAAACCGAGAGAAAGGGATGGAGAAAGAGAGTGTGTCTAAGGCAGGGGAGAGGGAAAAAGTGAGTGACTGAGAGGGAGAGAGAGGGAAAGAGGGAGAGGTGAACGAGGGTAGTAAAGGGAAAAAGATTGGGTTTCCCCTGACTGTATGTCTGGGCACTTCCATATGTTTCTCGTTAAGTCGCTCACACACTGTGGGCTGAGCTCCACACCATGCTGCTTGTTTTTGTTATTGGTCCCATCACACTGCGGTCTGGAGCAGACCAGAACCCTGACCCACTGAACCCTCCAAAACCCGTCTTCTCTCTGCTTTAGACCTCGTACAGAACTTTAGATAGAGCCGTCCCACAAAAAAAAAAAACCTGTCAGCTTACATAATGACTAGCTGTGTAGCACAGTGCAAAAGTCTGGATCAGTGTACATTTGTTTTTACATCCTCAGATTTAATGAACTGTTCTTGACTAATGTGGCAAATTGACTTAAATGCCCCTTAAGCTATTTGCACCTTCACAATGAACAACTGGAGTTGAGTTGCCAGAGTGCAGTTATCAGAAACCACTAATGTAGAATGCAGTTGTGAATGACCACTTTTGGTTATGAGTAGACCAGGCCCTACTCTCTAAAGTATTTTTTTCACAGGGAGGAGTAATATAACTGACTGCAAGCATAACTAAACAAGGAAAAGAAATGGCGGTATTACGGAGGTGGCTATGCAACCTTACAGAGCTTCCAAAAGATTGTTAGGATTAATCGTAATTAGTGGAAGCTTCAGTTCCCAGCAGGATCAAGGTCAGTTCATGAATCAATTCATCAGCTGGAATTCAGATTAAATGCTGAGATACGGGAACTGGAGGTACAGGAAGTTGAATTGAATGAAATGAAATGTTATTCCACTGTGTGGGGAGTCAACACAAATCCCTCGCTATGAGCACAGATCTGACCGTCAGAGACTAGCTTGAGAAGAATGTACTTCAAATGTTCTTGAATACACTTTCCAAAGGAATGAACGTGAATGTAATGGCTAACATAAACTCAAAGCCTTATAGCTATAACTTGTCGATTCTAATGCAACCTACTACATACTGTTACATCCATTCAAACACACTGAATGAAATAAATATTTAATATTTACTTTTATCTTCTATCATTTAGATTTTTAGTAACTTTGGAATTGTAGAACACCTCTCCCGGTTGTGAGATTTCATTGAATTTCATCGAACCGAATCCTCTCATCACAATTCAGATTCTACATTCTCAAACCAAGTGTCAGTTCTCAGTTCCTCTCAGCATTAATCTCAAAGCCTGGCTGCAGCTTAGTGCCGCTATTGCTGCCTCCTTGAGAACTGTAGAATCATGGAACGTCCTCTCCTTTACTTCTGGCTCTCCCTGGTGAGGGTAACAGGAGTAATGCCATGAAAGAGATAAGAACTCTAGAGGTGTGAGAATCTATTAGAGGCCTGTGCTGATAGCATCTCTGCTCAAGGACACCACTTACCAGCAGTGACTGATCCCCAACAGGGACCACAGTCGGGGGTTGGTGGAGTGTGTGTCTCTCTCTTTCTCTAGGCTAGTTGAGAGTTTGTTGACAGCGTATACAGTGTCACTATATCCTTAATCAAAATGGGAAAGAAAATCTTTTATTGGGGGAAAAGAGTCTTTTATTTTAGTTGTGTAATTTTGTTGTAATGATATTTGGGAAAAGGATAGATAGATAGATAGATAGATAGATAGATAGATAGATAGATAGATAGATAGATAGATAGATAGATAGATAGATAGATAGGCTTCACATATGTTTACTGTTCTTCTATTTGCTTTTCAACAATATTATAACATCCATTGAAACTGAGCAGTGCCACCCATTGTGAAAAAAGTTTCACAGTGATGTCACACATTTTCTCTCTTTTATCTGTACCCCCCCCCCATCTCATCCCTTCTTTTCCGTTTCCTTTGTCCACTGGTTGCCTGTGTGTGTCTTTCCTGTCAGTTAAAGAACTGTTGTTGACTCTGCCTCGGCTGTGTGCCTTTGAATGGGATGTAAACACACAGGTAACTTTAGAGCTGAGGTCACTGGGCCTTCAGAGTGAGGTGAAGAAAGATGGCAGAGACAAACAAAGCCTGGGTTTTGACAAAAACCTCTGATCTCCGCTCAGAGGAGCTGTGTGAGATAAAGCTAACTGTCACCATCATGGTGGGTCCAAACGCAACTTTTAGATACTCTGTCCATAACGCCACAGCTAAAAAGGAGGTAAAGTGACAGAGGAGGTATGACTGTTTATCAGTGGCATTAGATAAGATTACCCTCATACAACCACTGATTCATTTGTTAACAACTGTATACAGTGGATTGTAAGTCTAGTGTCCAGACTTGATTGCACTTACGAACTTTGTTTGAAAGACTTTCTGTATTCTGTCTGCTGTATTTTAATGCGTCTGTACTGATGATGGCATTGTCCAGGGTTTTTTTTTTTTTTTTTTTAGCTAGTGTATAAATTATTTTCCGCCTACATCTGTAAAAATCCAATGAAACCGTCTTGAGAGTAAGACATTTCTCATTTTATCTGTACATCTGCAGGAGTAACGGATGTGGAGCAAAAGAGAGGATTAGGAATGGCAATGAAATCTCACACAAATTCAACCCCCTCTTCTTTCTCTAACCCTTCTCTGTCTCTCTCTCTCTCTCTCTCTCTCTCTCTCTCACACACACACAGGCACACACACACACACACACACACACACACACTCTCTCTCTCAGACACCTGCTAAGGCTCTACTTCCAAAAACCCTCAGCTGTTATAGGGCACTGTGTGGGAGGACACAATAGACAAAAAAAGAAAAAAAGAAAAAGAAATAAATCCCTTCAATAAAAATGGGATTCAGCTTTCTGTAGTGAACTTTCAACGCACCTGTGTTACGTTTACTGAAGAAAAAAAAAAGTAAGAAGAAATATATAGTCACTTCTAAGACTACAGCCGTCTGAAGTGTTTAATCAAAATTGTCAATTCCTCTTGTCACATGTTCTTAACCAATCAGGTGACTCATGCTTTTCTCTGTCTGTTGCTGAGGTTACCAAAGTGCGACCTCTCATTTGATCTCCTGCCATAGGCTTGGCTATTGACCCTCCCCCCACAAATGGACCAATAAAAATCACCCAGAGACACTGGACAAATTGCTCTGCAGTGACCCCTAAGTTGAGACCTCTGCCCCTTTGAAAATTGCAGACAATTCCACTTAAATGCGCCCATTGATTTGTTAGAAAAGGTAATGACCTAGCCACCTGTAATAATTTTTGGGTTGTTTAAAAGTAATTTTCACGCTACAAAAGCCTTTCTTTTCCGACTGTGTTTTGTTCAAGGTTGGATACACTGTTAAAAATTTCTCAATTTGCCGACAGAGAGAATCTGTCAGTCACTGTGTCTAAAATAAAATAAACATTGTGATGGTTTCGTGATCACTTCATGATGAGAGAGAACGTTTAGAAGCGCTAGCAGCAAACCAGTTCTACACAAAAACAAAAGAGAGACTTCTTGGAGAAGAGGCATTAGCACACTTGCTCAAATCCTCACAGAACTTTTTCTCAGCTCTGGAACTACATCCGACCAACCAGACCTGCTAGTGATTGACTCTAAAAACATCTCACTGGCTCTTTTTTGTTTGTTTGTTTGCTTGCTTGTTTTTGTTTTTAAACCTAGGTGCTACTCTCAGCCTTCGTTGAGTATGTCTTCCAACCGACATTTAACACACAGCACGGTGTGAAAAATCGTGAAAAGCCACCTGTGGCTTTTTCCCCCTCCCCCTCCTTCTGTTTCCTCTTCTTTTCTTTTGGATTCACTCTCTTCCTTTCTAAGTTAGCAAATATCAGCTTTGGCGAATGTCAGATCTTTACCAGGAATAGACCTGTCGGTTAATGATGCTGTCCCCTTTTTACATTTAGAGACGTTTCGTAGAGCTTTATCCTTGGATTAACAGTGTACCCAGTGCTGTACATGCTGCGGTGCCTGATGCCCGTTTTATGATTATTTAAGGAAATGTTTGTTTTAATCTGCTGTCCACAGATACATGTATTTTACAGGTGACAGGAGTAAAGCCAATGTGCCTCCGTATATATAACCTGAATGAATTTTATGTTTCTTGATACAGTAAAAAAAAAAAAAGATGAATCATGTGCAGAGGAGCAGGCCAACGAAACTGAAACAAACCAACCCTGACCCGACCCGAAGGAAACCAGCACTGTGTTCAGTCCCTTCCCCAAAACCTTATTCTCAAAAAAACCCCAAATTATTCTCTGTCAAGTTTAAGACCCTATTTAAAGACAGTATTGTGGTTCCAAGAGTAGTGTTTGAAAAGTTTGAAAAACGTTTGGCGAGGTTAAAAAACAAAACAAAACAAGCAAACAAAAACAAAACAAAACAACAAGGACAACAAACAAACAAACAGAAATGAAACTTACCTTGTCTTTGTATATGGAGGATTTTGTGCGGTCAGCGTGGGGTTTGCTCGCGTTCAGAGGAGAGTCGGCACTCATAGCGAACCCCTCTCTCGCCCGAGGACTGTGGACTGGACGGAAGCATCAGGCTTAGGCAGCCAGGAGCACAAAGATGGTCGTGAATTCAAACAGATGACAGCAGCTGTCTTTTAAAAGAATCGGCACTTTGATTGGAGTCAGTTTCGGAGTTGAGCGAGGTTCCATGATTCTTAGATATCTGGGAAGGGCGATTAGGAAAAAAAAAAAAAAAAAGAAAAGAAAAAATGCATTAACTCTCGCATGTATGCACACAAACATGCACACACCCATACGGAATTAGTCACACACACACACACACACACACACACATACAAACTCATACCCATTGGCTTTACAACATGTGTCGCCTTTGGCCTGACTCCCATATTCTCCATAGACTCCAGAGGCAGACAGAGTGAGAGTGGTTGATGGCCAGTGCAATCAAGTTGGATTAAGCACGTGTATGGTTGTGGAAAATGAATTAGTGGTCTGTCTGTTATCATAGTCTTTGGCATGCTTCATTTCTCTCTCTCTCTCTCACTCTCTCTCTCTCTCTCTCTCTCTCTCTCTCTCTCTCTGTTTCTCTTTATCACAGACACACACACAAAGGGTATATCCCTTATATATCAACTTGATTTCAATGGATTTTTCTGCTTTTAGATAAAAATTTAAATTCAAAAGAGAAAGAAAAAATGGTATAAAAAAACTGACATTATCAGGTTCTTTATTGTTTCTTTTTCATGTTAGTTTTAAGTGATATTATTTGAACATTAGTTCAAAGGCTTACAATTCTGTAAATTCCCATGTTAGTTGAAAACAAAACCGTGCAAGTTTCTTTCAAACTTTAGAAATTACGAAAAGGCAGTTGGTCAGGTTTTCTGTTTCCTGTTTTTTTTTCCATCTGCCATATTCTGTCCAATGGGCAGCTGTTGAGAAAGACAGCTGCAATGGCTATTCATTCCAACGGCAGCGATTTACAAATCAAGCCAATGTTGTCTTTGAGTTAATCCATTACTATTTCAACAAGTAATCCTCTTCTCTCATTCCCCTCTCTCTCTCTCTTCTCTGTCCCTCTCTCTCTGTCTCTCTCTCTCTCTCTCTCTCTCTGTTTCTCTCTCTCTCGTCCGTTTTCTCACTCTCTCAGAAAAACACTGATGTCTTTAATGCAAACACACACATGCTGAGACGAACACACACTCATTAACGTGTTCATCGGTCGAATAGTGTGAAGCGTCGACGGCAGTGTGAAAATACAGTGAGAAATGACGGGCATAGTTGAATGCCAGGCAGGGTCCAGCGTGGCACCATCGGATTTGGGGCATTATTGGTGCGCGAGCCGGGCAGGAGCCCCTGTAATCTCCGCCATACTGTCCCTGGCATTTCGTACATGCCTGTCCGTATGACAGGAATGTGGCATTGTAAAGTCCACTTGGCGACAGCAGCGTGGCATTGAAGTGAGAGGGTTAAAATGGGCAGAGGCCATGCCAGTCATCACACACACACACTCACATACACACACACACAGATACACATAGATACACACGTGTATATGCACATGTATGCACATATACACACACAGGCAGATACACACGTGTATATGCACATGTATACACACACACACACACACATGTTCCTGCCCTCACAATATATGCACACATGCACACAATCCCAACCACACACACACTCACATACACACAGATACACACGTGTATATGTGCATGTATACACACATACACACACGCATGTTCCTGCCCTCACAATATATGCACACATGCACATGATCCCAACCACATACCCCACCCCCCACTACACAAAGGGACACACACACACAAATACGTGTACATTTTATTTATACTTGTAACCAAACATTCAGACACAAACACACAAGCACACCCACACGTGAACATAGACATACAGACATGTCCAGACATATACACAGAGACACATATAAATACAACTGCACGCACAAACGCACAATATATACAGAAATGCACACAAATACAGCTCCACTCATTCTTTTTTTTTTACACTCTCTCTCTCTCTCTCTCTCTCTCTCTCTCACACACACACACACACACACACACACACACATCGTTGCTATATGTCTACAGTGCAGTTGTCCCTTGTTCTCACTGCGTGTAGCAGGTGTGGGGTGGCTTAAGGGGGAGAGTATGTGTGTGTATGTGTGTGTGTGTGAATGTGTGTTTTTGTGTGTGTGTGTGTGTGTGTGTGGGTTAGTGGGGCGGTCTCCATGAGAACAGCATTGCTATTGTTACTGCTGGGTAGTTTATCCTGTTATGGGCTGGAAAATTGCATCATACCCTCCGTGCTCCGCGTATTCTCTGCCTTTGCAGCTGGACAGCTTAGCGTCGTCGCTGATACGTGTATTACACAGAGTCAGCTTCTAAACGGCTGTAAAAATCCGCCCTTGTTCTCAGCCCTTATCTTTCCATTTACTGGTCTCTCTCTCTCTCTAATCTATCCGTCTGTTTCAAGTCTTAAGGGTGCTGTCTCCCCTATCAGCACCTCCAGAGCAGACTAAATTGGCTGGGATATCAGACTCCACGCATGAGAGAGAGAGAGAGAGAGAGACAGGCAGAGAGAGAGAGAGACCGACAGTGAGGGAGAGAGAGGGGTACCCCCCATAGCGACTCCAATCCTGCTATCAGACTCTGTCAGCGGGGTGGGGGGGTTCAGCTAATCAAACACATCCCTTCACTGTCAGCTTGTGTGTCAGGTACAGTCAATGTGCACCCACAGGTTCCAGGAATAGGAGCAGTTTATCAGATGGTGCCCGCCAGCACGGCCTGTGTGTCGGCCAGCTGAGCTGGTGCTCGCCTCTCCCCTCCGCCGAACTATTAATGTGTCGTCAACTAGTGTCAGTGCAACCAAGGCCGGGAACTTAGTTTTGTTGTGTTCTTTGAAAATGTCTATTTTTAGATGGAAGTGGATACACATGATAATGTTTATGCATCTTCATCATGTCTCTAATTTTAGAGACTATAGATGGAGGAGTTGGGGGTGGGGTGGGGGGGGGGGGGTGGTCTGTTCTGTATAACTAAACTTTCTGTACTGTGTCATGGGCACTGAGTTAGTACTGTCTCAGACGAGATCATCAGGCCATCAGGCGAGATTACCTGACTATGTAAAGATTACTGGAGGAATAAAATTCAAACAAAAAGAAAATCTTAGAAAATAAGCAAGAAACGAATGAGCCAAAAAAAAAAAAAAAAAAAACCCAACTCAGAAAACAAAAACAAACAAAATTCAATGTTGGAAAGACCACATCAACAGTGACGAAGTAACCACAACAGAATTGTTTAATTTCGCTGGACAGTTTTGCCTTTCTTTCTTTCTTTCTTTCTTTCTTTCTAACCTATAATCTTGCATGACACAACAAACATACATATTTGTCCGTTTAAGACAACAAGAGCAGGTCAATCGGTGTGTGCAACTCTGCCTAACCCTCTAGGTTTTCTGGGTGTGAGTCTGGATATTTGGATTCCCTCCTCAGACTGAGAGAGCTGTCACCGGACATGGAGAAATGTGATTTATTTGACAGAAATGGACCACCGCACCGTAATGTGCCCACAGAGACCAAACCACTGCCGCCTTAAACCTGCCACTGGCCACTGGCAAACGTTCAGGTGCCTCTAAAGTTCTTCAGAACAAAAAACAGACCCAGACCCATTTTAGTCTTAATGTACATGTTGGACATGAACCACTTTTGAAAGATGATGTGAAAACATTCAGAAATGGATGTGTGGATAAATGGCCATAAGGTTATAATGGCCATGAAGACGACACGAGGCCCCGCCCACATCATTCCTCCACTCCGTACTTCATATTTCAATTTATATTTATATTTAAAGACAACACAAGGCCCCGCCCACATCATTCCTCCACTCCGTACTTCATATTTCAATTTATATTTATATTTAAAGACAACACGAGGCCTTTGGCCACATCGTGTCGCCCCACCATGCTTTCTATTTCTCTCGCCGTCTTCTTTAAATACGTTTTTCATGGCTGGGCTGCCTCTTAAATAAAGAGTGCATTACAGTCTTTCTTTCACAAGATATTCTAGTCCTTTTTTTTTCTTTTTTTTTTTTTTTAGAGGGCGGGGGGAAAGGGGTGGGGGCACTTAGTAGTCGAAAACATCCAGAGGAGTTGGGGGTCGATCTCTTGGCATTCTGCTGGAATGGCAGGGAAATCGTTGAGGGCACCAGGCATCCAGCTCCCTCTTTCTCTTTCTCTTTCTCTGGCCCCTCGTCAGGAGAAGAGAAAACTGAGATACTCACATACACATGAGCAAACACACAAGGGGAGAGTCAAAACTGAAGCAGATGTGACAGCAGAGTCCGAGATGATCGCATGGAAGGGGGAAAAAAACGACTCCGCTGCACCTGTTAATATTTAAAAAACAATAGAGCCTTAAAAATTAAGAAAAACAGACCAGTGATGACATCATGGGTTTTTTAAAGGCATGTAGAGAAGGCGGGGGGTGGGGGGGTGTTTGTTGAAGGGGTTTTTCTTGACTGTCGAGAAGGTCCGTTTGAATGTTCTGGGTTTTGGGGGCAGGAAACTGTGGAGAGGGAATATGAGACTTTAGGATTTTCAGCAGCTGTGAGCAAAGATTTAACCAAACAATGTCCCACTAAAAAAAAAAAAAAAACAGTCCCACAGAATTCCCCCTGGTCTCTCCTCTGTCCTCTGCCAAAGACCAACAAGTGATAGATAGATAGATAGATAGATAGATAGATGATAGATAGATAGATAGATAGATAGATAGATAGATAGATAGATAGCCAGTCAGCTAGCTGTGCTGTGCTGTTTTTTTTTTTTTGGTTAAGTTTGGAGATTCTACCACAGACCGTTCACTACAGCTGCATAACTACCTGTGTAATTCTTATTTATTTCCACTGTTAACTTGAGGTCTTACTGCGTGTGGCTGTGGTTTGTGGTTTCTGTAATTACATAAATTCAACAAGGCGCGGCCTGTTAAACGAACATTACCATAGCGTAAAAGAGAGATTGTGCTTTACTGAGTCTTCAGTCGTAAAACATCGCCACCAGTGAACAATAACAATGCATTTTAATTTGTTATTATCTGCTAATAGCACATCTTCTTTTCCAGTGAGTGAATATACATTAAACTCAGTGACACCAAACTGATGCTTCTGATTGTAAGTCGATAATAAGATGTTACTAAGGAGGGAAAATGTTCTCATAAGCACTTATAAGGTATTGCAAACTCAAGAATACTGCATTTTATTGCCAAAACAAACTGTTTTCCCTCACACCAAAACACACAAACGTTTGATGAGTAACTATTATGTAGGAACACAAACGTATGTGCATTTGGATGGGAGTTTTTTTTGCGGGGGGGGGGGGGGGGGGGGGGGGGGGGGTTCCTAATGGTTGCATGCTAGTTGAGTCTATTAGGCCCAGAGCAAAGTGACGGTTGCTGAATTCCAGCCCTCACACGGAGGCCTGCTACACACAGCGAATTGAACACACGGCCCCAACCCACACAGGGCAGCCATTTGCCGTTTGAAGCTCTAATCATTCAAACATGGTCTTGTGTGATGCCAAACAGCGAGGAATTTATCTTCTGCTCTTTTATCTATCTTTAAAGCTGCCAGATTATGAAGTCTTTGAAATGTGTGGAAGGCCTGTCAAAGCACTGGATTCATCGGGGGGGGGGGGGGGTTCTTATTTAAAACCGTGCCATTGCTCTGAGCACTGAGGAATGCTGGGACAGGGACATCTGCCAAGGCTCATGGACTCCGTCATGTATTTCTCTCCCCCACCACCAGCACCACACACAGCGCCAACCCCCTCACCCCCCCCCCTCGCTTTAAGAGAATATTCTCTAAAGGAGAGGACTGTGTAGGTTTTTTTTTTTTTTTTTTAAATTACACATTGCCTTGGAAGAGCCTTCCAAGCTTGCACTGGTTTCAAAGACGCTGAACATTCTGTTGGCTCCCGTGGTAACCTTTATGACATCACAGGCCTCTGTTTCTCTTTTATCTTGTTGCTAGAGAGACAGAAGACAGGGGGAGAAGAACATCTTTGGTCTTGTAGGTTCTGGAGAAGATTCAGATTTGGAGTGGAGGAGGGGGGTAATATGAGTGTGTGTGTGTGTGTGGTGTGTGTGTGTGTGCAAGGAGGCACTTTCAGAAGAGGAGTCTTTGTGTCCAGATCACATCCAGATGTGCCGAACTCTTCCCAAACAGGAACGAGCGCATGTCTGCAATTTTGGGCAATTTGTCAGATTTTAGGGTTTAAACCCCTCCCAGATACTGGGTCTGATAGACAAATAAAATCCTCTCTATGCTGGAAGAGGTAATTTGAAACACACAGGGACCCCTCAGAGAGATCTGTGTGGTACCCCCTGTGTGTCCAAAGCGCAGGGCAATCTGCTCTGATCTCTGGGCAGATGCTGGCAAGCCCTGGTCCGAATCATCGTCTCCGCATTTGGGAAACGGAGCCAAAAACACTCATCAGGAATTCCCATCTCTCCAGATACTCCACAGTCCAAATGCCACAGTCATAACACACACTAAATCCTTCAAATAACACAGACGCACTATTAAAAAATTAAAAGAGAAATAAATAAATAAATTATAAAAAAACCCAAAAGCAAACATATGAATAAATAAATAAGAGAGACAGCTGGTAAATTCCCTGTCCCGACACTTCATAAATTCACCCCCAAAAAAGCTTTCAGACTAATTTTTTAATGTGTTTTTCTTCTCTCTCTCTCGCTTTCTCTCTCTCACTCACACAAACACACACACACACACACACACACACACACTCTCTCCCCCCCCCCCCCCCCCCCTCTTTGATTGAATGTTTATATAATATTTTACATAAACATTTTCAAAAAAATATAAAAGGCACAGGGTGCATAATGATAATCATATTTTCCTGGCAAACGGAGGAAAATAAAGTATGCTTTGTTGTCAGTCGAGGCCTCTGCTGAAGGAAACTGAGGGCAGCGTTGCCCTTTTTATGGCAGACTTGAAAACCTGTCCGGCATTTGTGGATGGTGCGGTGAGTGTGTGTGGTTTGAGGATTTTTGCCTCTATCCATCTTACTCAGGGTGGACCAACCTCAGCATGTCACACAATGTGTCTGACTAGAGTGTTGGAGTCAAAGTTTTGCCTTTTTTTTGAGTCTTGTGAATCAGTGGTTTCTCACAGAGAGGCCGGTGCACCAGGGGATGTTCTCAAATATGATGCTATTGAAAATATTGGCCTTGGAACCTTCACTCTATAACTCTGCTCTTACCTAATCAACTCTAGATCTCTGAGGTCCAACCAAGGCTCCAGTGTCTGGCTCGCCGTAGAATATATCTACGTTATGTTCTGCTTTGGAATGTTCATTTTAGAACTCCTCTGCTCTAAGGTCCAACCAAAGCTGAGGGGTCCGGATAATTTTGGAGCGTATCTAAATGTACTCTAAGCAGAACTGTCTGAAACCCAATCACAGCTGTGTTTTGTAGGCTGTCAAGAGATGATCGCAAACTACACTGGACAGGTCAGGCAAGGAGTGATTGTGTTATCTTGGTATGTAATGCAACTTATGCGTGTCCATGCTAACACATGACTGTGTTAATAAACAGCAAACATGTGAATGGTTGGTGCCATGCTTAACAAGGTTTTCACTCCTATGTTACTGGCAATCTAATTCACCAGACATAATTTGGTCAATGAAGGAGAGAGAGAGAGTGCCTAAAACATGCAAGATTACAGAGGCAGAAGACAGGTTTGCCAAATTCTTACAGTTTGCCATTTTTACAGTCAAGCAAGCTTTTTTTTTTTTTTTTTACAGACACCAATGACACCACACACCACACTTTAAATGTGTGTGTGTGTGTGTGTATATATATATATGTGTGTGTGTGTGTGTGTGTGTATATATATATATATGTGTGTGTGTGTGTGTGTGTGTGTGTATATATATGTGTGTGTGTGTGTGTGTGTGTGTGTGTGTGTATATATATATATGTGTGTGTGTGTGTGTGTGTGTGTGTGTGTGTATATATATATATGTGTGTGTGTGTGTGTGTGTGTATATATGTGTGTGTGTGTGTGTGTGTGTGTATGTATGTATGTATGTATGTATATATGTATGAATTTGTCTCTGTGTCTTCTGATATTTTTGATTGTCACACAGACCTAATGCTTTTATAGTATATCCATGTATGCATGTTAATTTATTATGGCATAATGGCACCTCAAATGAGGATAAACATTTTACATTTCATCTCAAACAGTGAAATGCAAACGGAGCTTGCTGATTAGAGTAGCCCATACTGGATTTAGGGGTCAGGGTCAGGGTTAGGGTCAGGGTTGGGGTTGGTGGGTATGGTGGATTATAATCTGTTGGATCACAGTGATCTTATATCAGCCATCTCGTATAATCCATCTCAAATGGCATCCCCGTAACAGAGCACACTGATATGAAACATATTTCTGTCCTTCTAAATCACATGGTGTTGGATGAATGGAAAAATGATCGGCATTGAAATGCTAAGTGTATAAATTGAGAGAGAGAGAGAGAGTAGAAAAGGCCGGCTGATCAGGCTCTACGATGTTAAATCCATGTACTGTACCAAGGCTTTGTGTCTGTAGCAGACAGAGACATGCTGTGTCCACATAGGAATCTGTGTGGGTGTGTGAATTGGTGATGTTGGCTCGCGCTAATTTTCCAGCCAGTTGCTGTGGTGTGAGTCTGTTTGTGTCATTATGTTTGTGGTCCTGTGTGTGAAGTGGAGCTTTACCTAGATCCCTCCTTTATTCCAGGACATCTGTGTGTGAAAGAGATCACGTGTGTCAGATAGAAAAAAGAACTTGTGGCATCTGAGTTGTGTCAGTGAGTTAGTGTGTGTGTGTGTGTGTGTGTGTGTGTGTATGCATGTGTGTGTGTTTGTGTGTGTGTGTGCTGGGTGGGGTTAGCAATCCCTTGCATTCCTATTTGTAAGAGTACGTGTGTTTCTGTTCATGTGTGTTTGTGTGTGCGTGCGTGTCTGTGTGTGAAAGAGACCATGTGTGTTAGATAGAAGAAAGAACTTTTCTTCTGACAAAAATGCCTTTTTGGGACCAAAATTCTGGTCCACGCTGTGTATAAACTATATTGTTGTTACTGATAAAACATAAAGTGACAAAACATTTCTTTGGTTAAGGTTAGGGTTAGGGTTCAGGATAAGTAAGTATTATCTAGTTACAGGATAAGTCCCCACTAGGATATGAATACAAACGTGTGTGTGTGTGTGTGTGTGTGTGTGTGTGTGTGTGTGTGTGTGTGTGTGCATGCGTGCGTGTGCGTGTGTTTTTTTGTGGGTGTGCACGTGTGTGTGTGTGTGTGTGTGGGAGGGCTTTTAACAAAAGGGTCTGATAGATGTCTGTCAACCATTCTAAGGGAACTGAACCCTAAGGACAACAAAAGCTCTTACACTTTTCCGGACTAGCCCCACACACACACACACACACACACAGTGTCCATTCAAACAAAGACACCGGACCCACTATATCTCACAGGTCAGAAACAAGTGGTTATTTGCATTCTAACATAAATGTGTGTAAAAGTTAGATCATGTGTATGTGTATGTATAAAAGTGTGATACATCGACACAGAAATGGATTTTGTGCATTTATGGGGAGGAGATGGACAAATGAGGTGATGGACAGATCTCTGAGTGAACTGACAAGGGTAGAGGAGAGTGTCACTGTGGTTTAGACAGTCTGAACTCAAAAGTGTATTTATTAAACAGGCACACACACACACACGTACGCTGTGTGTAGACCCAGGCAGCTGCTACGGGTCCTGATGGACACACGCACACACACACACACACACACACACACACACACACACGCTTTCTCTTACAGTAGAGTTAGTTATCTGATTAACCCTGTATGGAGTTTTTTAGGTCAAAGTCATGCAGATGCGTTTAACATAAATAAGCCTTAGTCTGTGTGTGTGTGTGTGTGTGTGTGTGTGTGTGAAAGTAACATATTCAAATTTTCTAATGACAAACATATCGTAAATTGGCACACATTCCATGAACAGAAAATTCATATTGTCCACAACCAATGAAAGAGTTAGTCCAGAAATCATATTTGAATTATTTATTGATCACTGACTATTGATCACTAGTTATTAATGATTAAGATAAGCATTTAGTAGAATCCTGGTTATTACTGGCAAATGAACAAATTCACCAGTTAAGCCTTTCTCTTTTTTTTTTACAAGACTGTCTTCCATTTTACAATAAAATCATTTGACACAGAGCTCGTGTCTGTGTCTGTTAATCATTAACTGAAATTCTAAACTAAATCATAAGTTTTCTAGTAAATAAGTGTCGTGAATTACAAATATTAACAAATTCAGAGATCGCCCCTTGATTGGTTTAATGGAAACCATAGCGCCAATCCTGGAGTCATTTTTCTCTTCTGTCCGTTTCCGTAGGAACGGGCTAACGGGCCGCCTGTTCTGGCCTATGAGAGCCGTGTATGATTACTAATAACGTTTAATTGGCCCTGTCAGAGGCTTACTTTGAAAACAGGAAGGAGGGAGCAGGGGCAGAGGCAGACAGAAAAGCTCTTCTATGACTGAAGGATCTTCTGCTTTTCTTATGGATTTACTCTCACAGATGACCCCCCCTCCCCCCCCCCCTCAACTTTCCCCCCTTCATCACTCACTTTCACATTCCCCTCCACATGTATCTCTTCCCAACATTGCCTTTTTTTCCCCCTTTTTTTTTTCTTTCTTTCTTTCTTTCTTTCTTTCTTTCTTTCTTTCTTTTTTTATGCCAGGGGAGATTTTGCTCAGAAGCATCCCAGTCCACTCAGTGTTCATGTTGAAGTAATATCAGAAGTCCATTTTTGTTTTTTTTTTTTGCAGTTCTTAAAAAAATGTAATTAACTTGAATGGTTAATGGCACACTCACGATTATTGAATTAACCCTTACAGTGCACAGACATTACGTTAAAGAGCTTTATTTAACATTCATGAATTTACTCTATATTTACGATAAAATGGAAGATCTATCAGCTGGACATAATTAGTTGAGGCTGTGTTAATATCTGAAACCATCCCAGAGAGAAGACAGAAAGCCAGAAGAGAGACGGCAAGACTTGGGATTTTCGAGTGTCAGTAGCTGGAATGTTGCGGTGAGGTTCCGTGCTCCCACAATGCACTGCTGAATTCCTTAACCATATGGCACATCAGGAAAGAGGGTGGTTGACCTCTGCCTTCCCAGAAGTCCCCAGGGACGCTCTGACCAGCCAGTGAAAGAACTGGGCCTTCACTCAGAGCTGGGAGTCACTGTTTGTGACTGGGATAGCCATCACGCTGTACCTTTTTTTTCCATTACCTTTGAATTTTCAAAGCCTCTTCCAACGTATCCGTCATGTCTCTGTTTTTTTGGAAGTTCGTTTGTTTTTCTGGCCTTGCCGTTTTTTTTCCCGGCAGGTTTGTTTCTTTCTTTGCGCTGTGCTCGTCTTTTTTTCCGTCCGCGTTCATTGCTCTCACACATGTGACCCATTAAGCGAGTGCAAGCGGAGAGAAAGGAACAGGAAACTCGTTCGCTGAAATGTGTTACTCTACTTTCAAACACTTCCATGGGCTGAGGGCACCTCAACCACCAACAACCTCCTCCTACCACCCCCCCCCCCTCCGCCCGCCCCCCACCACCTCCTTATCTCCTTATCCAGAGAATTCTGTTTCTGAGCAATGCAATCAGATGATCATGACAGCCAAGGAAGGCAGGAGGCCATTTTCTGTGATGTTTTATTCTATGAGGTACGAGGAAGCCATTTTCGGTGATATTTTATTCTATGAGGTACGAGGAAGCCATTTTCTGTGATATTTTATTCTATGAGGTACTAGGAGGCCATTTTCTGTGATGTTTCATTCCCTCTGAATCATTATTGCTGTTGTTAAGTTCTCCTTAGGTTGCTAAAATTTGTCTGAAAATGACGTTGATCGGCATTGAGATGATTTAGCCGTTGACCTAAAAGACTGCAGAGAACTAAAAATAACTGACGGAAAAAAAAAATAACAATAACATAAGATAATTTGGAGATTATCTTCAGGGTTCCAGGACTTTGTTTGGAGGGTGTGTCGGTAAATAACTGGTTTAGAGAGCTGTTTCAGGCCCTAAGCCCTTGAGAAATCATCTCCATGAGCTAGACGGAAACTTCTGTATCTTTCCATTGTTGACAAACTACGACAGCCAATGGTTTGCGACTACTTTAAGTCAGAGCTGTTGTTGGGTTCTGCACGACCTCACATAACCTCAAACACAAATCCAACTGCCAACACTCGCAAAGTGAGGACAGTCTTGTATCTGCGTTGAACTGCCCGAAGGAATCTTATTAAAACAAGTTAGTCTCCCATCCAAAAAAAAAAAGCACATTTCTGCCTGTCACGAACAGCTAAACCCTTAGACCCATTTAACAGGTGCGCTTCCCAGAGAGTTCTTAAGTGATGGAATGACAAATTTTCAAAGGGACTTGACAGGTCCTGAGGGCAGAAAGGTGCGAGTCCAGGGTGGAAAGACTGTGGATTGGGGTCAGGGGAACAGGATGGATGGGCTTGGGCGAGTCCACTGAGGCGCTGAATAGAGTTTTGTGGGGGGGTGGAGGGGGTGTGTGTGTGGAAGCTTTGTCGGAAAAAGAACCCTGCAGGGGTAGAACCAAAGCTAGAACTTGGGTCCAGGGCTGTCCGCCTGTACCAGCATGGCTGAATGGGGACAGCTGCATAGAGGAGAATAGGAGGTCCCTTTGTGTCCGCCAACCGAAATCTGTGAGCAATTATCTGTGTCTGTCTCCCAACAGGAATTCTTGAACTCTTTCAGGATGAGAGGAGAGAGGGAGGGAGGCTGATGAGGAAGGACAGAGAGAGAGAGAGAAAGAGAGAGAGAGAAAGAGAGAGAGAGAGAGAGAGAGAGAGAGAGAGAAAGAGAGGGATACATTGGATTTGTTGATTTTTAACACCCCAGTCTCTCCCCCTTGAGGTTCACCTTGAGTCAAAGACACATCTCTGTCAAGACGACTGTCAAAGAAAAATGGTCGATAAACAGTTGGATGGGGAAGAGTGTGTTATGTTAAAACTGTCAACAAGCACGGAGATGCAGAGAACACACGGGGATGAACCGCTGGAGTAAAATGATGTGGTTCTCCTTACGTACTTGCCATTGTTTGTGCTAAAATACGGTTAGCAGTCAAGAGTTTTATTACAAAATAAATGTTTGTTCACCATAAAAGCCCGTTTCGCAGTGATATTATGCCTCTTTGACACGCGTAACTGGCAGCGCTGTAAAAGCAGAGGGATTTGGCCAGTCACACACATTGTTTGACATCTTTTGACTGTAAACTGTCTGTGGTGTGAATGCACTCGAACAGGCCGCCGAATCAGAGGGAATTAAGGGCCTTACAAAGAGGAAAATCAAATCTCAATGAGCATGTACTTGGCTTCACCTTAAAAAAACCATTGCCTCTCCTCTTTCTTTCTTTCTTTCTTTCTTTCTTTTTCTTTAAAAGATGACATTTAACGGTTAAAACTGAAGAATGTACACGGACGTTTTCGCGTCAATACTTCAGTTCCCAGCTTAACAGAATAGTGTGCCTTCTGCTTTATTCGAAAATTCCTTGGCAGTGTTTGTAGAACTTTGAGCAAGGTATGTTGTGCGTGACCTTTGACCTTCGGGGGAGCCGGGTGTATTATTGAATAGGTATAGAATAACTTGGCTGCCAGTGACCCCGGTGTGACCTTTCCTTCAATCCCAGATGGTTGCCAATAGCGATGGCCCCAGTTGATCTTCACCTGTCAAAGCAAGTCTCTGACTAAAGACTTGCAGCTTTAGGGGAGGAAAGCAAAACAAAAAAAAAAAAAGGAAAAAAAAAAAAAAAACCCACAAAGCTTACAAAACCAACCTCTCCCTGGCACGTAAGAAAAAAAAACAACAACAAAAAAAACGATTCTTTTCACGATGCCAAATGCTTGACTGACCAACAGTGGAAGATAAAGCCGTGGGCGTGGAAGACATGATCACAAACATGTTTTATTTCATTTATCTATTTTAATACATCCGCGGTACTTGATGCACCGGGGTTATTGAAAGTTGCGCAAACAAATATTCAACCCCCCCCCCCCCCCTTTTTTTTTTTTTTGATCCCGTTAAATATAGCGCTTGCCTTTCTTTACCCCGGTAACTTTTAAACTTTGCGTCGTCTCTCGACTGGACTTGACTCGCTGGCAGAGCGAAGAAATGTTTGGAGGGAGCGGGAAAGGACAGTGCTTGTCTTTCACTGGGTTCTGCCTTGCTTTTGAAAGGAAACGCTGCTTGAAACACACGGGGCAGATGAAAGATGACACAGATCCTTTCAGCGAAGGAGCCGGACTCCACGCAACTGGTCCTTCGCCGCCGTCTCTGTGTTTGTTCTAGCGCTTTCTCTACACACGGTCTGCTTGTTAAAAGCCTGGAGAATAAATCTACCCCGGCTAACACGATAAAGCGTGACGCTATGAAAATAAAAAATGGGGGGGGGGGGGGGGGGGGGGGGGGGGGGGGGTCTCAAAATCTCTGATGTAAGCAGAATTGAAGATATAATTTTGCCATGAAAACAACACATAGTGTAGTACTTATGTTTTGGACTATTGGAAGGCATGCTGGACAATGCTTTCTACTGGTTTTTATCTTTTTTTTTTTTTTTTTTAAGTTTTAAGGTTTTGACATAGCTTCATATAAAATCATTGTACTCCTGATACAGTAAAGTGAATGAGAAACAGTTGTGTGCGTATCTGTGCTGTTGATAATCGTCAGAGAAGCAATGAATTTCATTATACTGGAGAAACATTGCATCTTACTGACATAACTTAAAAAAAAAAAAGGAATTTCAGATGTACAGCACATTTTTCTGTGAGGCAAATCTGGATCTCTCTCAACAAGAGTAAGTCTGAGCTGTAACAGAAAAATTTTGACGGCTAGTATGGAGTCGCTTCAGGGGGCGGGGCCTCTGGTCCTCCTTGTAAAAATCCAATAATCCTTACACTTGATGCTTGACTAGTCTGCCCCCCCCCCCCCTCGCCCCTCTTGGAAGGACCGGAGTGAAATATTCTAAACCTGGCCACCCCCTCTGGCAATCTCATCTGAATTAAAAGACAAATTTGACCCGGAACCCTTTCCCTGGGAGGGACATTTGTCTTGTTCTGGGGTTATGAAAATAACCTCCTGTCTCACCATGGATGGAGCTTGGGGGTTGGAGGGGGGGGGGGGGGTTGGTTGGTATGTTAGGGGAGAGGTAGGAAAACTGGGTTTTGCTTTTTTTGTGGTGCTCGTGCATAAGATTGTGGGAAAAACTAGTCGAGAGGAACTGTTTAAAATTTGAGCTCAGTTCAACTCAGGTCTGGTCTGCTGATTGATTCAGATTTATTCAGTGTTTAGTTCAGTTTGATCCAGGGTTCAGTTCAGTTTGATTCAGTGTACAGTTTGATTCAGGGTTCAGTTCAGTTTGATTCAGTGTACAGTTCAGTTTGATTCAGGGTTCAGTTCAGTTTGATTCAGTGTACCGTTCAGGTTGACTCAGTGAACAGTTCAGTGTTGATGTGTAGAATGCTCTTGGTAAAAAAAAAAATTAGTAGAACTCAATCAGTCTAAATATAACTGACATTTGAAAAAATGATCATTCATAATAAATTCATTTCATACTGTAGTATATCATCATCAGTATATCTAAGTCTACATTAGTATGGACAAGAACACACCAGAATAGGAAACATTTGAAAGTATGATGTCACTTGGTATAACTATTATCTAAAATCCTTATGTAACAGTGAATGTAATCACTGTGAAATAATCATAGGTCATACTTCTAAAAACATTTCCTGATATTAACCCGACTGTTAATTTACACAGTCATAACCAATCATAACCAGTCATAGCCAGTCATAACCAGTCATAACCAGAGTATGAACATGATCAACAATGAAGTCACCTGAGGGTCGATTTTTAACCAGCTAAACATAAAGAGATGAGATAACAAATAAAATCATTTTTAGATACAATAGAATAACACAATGATGTTGCGTCACCATGGTAACACACATGAGCACCTTTTAACTACACAGATGAATACAAAAATCCCTTTGAGATAAATGAAAATGAATAAATAAATAAATAAATAAATAAATAAATAAAAGAACCAAACTCATATATGGCAAAACAGTAAGAATACACACACCATTCCCTATCAACTTTACTAGTGTCTGCAACTCTGCTGCCATCACCTTTGAGATTGTCAGGAGTTTTCCTGTCCAATCAGGGCTTAGGATTTTTCCTGTCCAATCAGGGCTTGGCGTTGCCGTATAAGCCGTGGTGGGTATTTGGGGTGAGGAGGGCGAGGGCTGATGTTGGAGGTGGTGGGTGCTGGGTGGGTTACCTGTAGCATAAAACAGTTGTACTATTATACACATCTGCAGGAAAGGGGTTGGGGGGTGGGGGTGGGGATGGGGGTGGGGCTGGAGTAGTAATAGTGTGTTGGCCAGTAGAGAACTGGCTACACAGCCGAACGCACATCTGGCCATGGTCAAAGGTTTTTCTGGATTGCAGATGCTTCTCCGCCAGCTTTTTTTTTTCCAAACTCACTCCATCTTATGAACAAAAAAACAAAGAAAGAAAGAAAGAAAGAAAGACAGAAAGAAAGAAAGAAAAGAAAGGTGAACAGTGGGAACAAATGTTCTTTGTGTCTCACAAACTCTAAAGTAATCTTGGATCCTTACCTGGATCATTAAGATGGTATGGAAACTGTCCTGCCCTCTTTCAGGCTAAGTTTCCACTATCAAAGCCAAACAGGATAAAACTCAGTACTCTCTACCTTTTTGTTGTTTTTTGAGTGTTTTTTTTTCTTTTAAATGGCAGGTTACTTTATAAAATACCTAAACTCAGTTGAATAAGGATCAAAGACTTTTAAAAACCAATTGTGGTGAAGATTTCCTAAACCAAATAGCCACATAGTAAGAATGCAATCACACCTCAGGATCAAAGATCAGTTTTGATTGAAGAATGATCTTTGGGAGATCATTTTGGAAGGTTTTGTTCTTTGCTCAACAAGATAAAATGGTTCAGAACTATATCTATATCTGCCACATAGAAATTAGCTTACGCAGCTGTTTGGAGACAGCCAGTGAATGTCAAATCTGGCCGCAGTAAAAGGTTCCCGAGTGTTACTAATGGAAATTCTTCCAGTTAAAAAAATGATTTGCCACGAAGACTAATCCAAAACACAGTTGAATCATATTTTATTATTGTCATTTAGTCAAACTGACCAATAAAAGGTGTGTAGCTACTCTCTCATCTGAGGAGGAGTGAGGAATCTTCTGTTGTCCAGCTGTCTATAGTTTATTTTATCACTATCTGACTGACAGGGCACAAAACCTGATGAGCCCATACAGTGTCGTGGCTTTTATGACTTTTCATATTTTATATGACTCCGTTTATTACTGTTTCACACCATACACTCTTCAGACATTCAGAACATAAACAGTTGGTTACCTGGCAACAGCAGCAGCAGCAGCTGTCAGGGGACAGCTGTTCCCCGAAATTCAGATAGAGATGGAAAAACAGCTCTTCAACTTTTGACAGCACGAGCGCGTACACACACATGCGCATACACACACTCGCACACACACACACACACACTCAGAATGTACAAACACGCATACAGATACACACACACACACACACACACACACACACACACATACTCTGTTTGATTGTGATGGGGGTTTTGCGGGGCGTATTGATCGAGGAGGCCCGGATTCCAGTTTTCCCATGGGAGTCGCTAAGGCGGTACCGGTCCATTTTCCCTCTGGGTCAACCCAGACAGGAGGAGTCTGCTCTGCAATCTGCGAACCATCTGCAGGCAGCCTTCCATCTCTCTCTCCATCTCTCTCTCCCTCTCCCTCTCCCTGTCACTGTGTCCGTCTCTGTCTCTTCCTCTCTCTCTCTCTCTCCCTCTCTCCCTCTCTCCCTCTCTTTCTCTCTTTCAGTCTCTCTGTCTCTCCGCTGTCCAAACACTCGTCAGAAACCAATGTCTGATTGCTGACGGGGGAGTTGGAGGGGATTTGTCAAACTTGTAGCTCTCGTGATGTCCATCTAAACACTTCCCCAGAATGACCATCACTCATACATTCAAACCAGCTGTTTCTGTGAGACGCACGTCGCTGAAACGGCCTTGCGCGCTCAGACTTCAGCTCTGTCTGTCTGTAAATAAAAGGGAATACTTCGTCACCCAGCGTAGCTTAACCTGTTTTCTTTCCTTCTTTCTGTCTGTCTTTCTTTTTTTTTTTTTTTTCAAACCGTGATTTGAAGGACAGAGCAGCTGACAGAACTGGGTGACCGAAGAAGGAGTGTGGAAATAGATGAAAGGCTTTTCTTTCTTTCTTTCTTTCTTTCTTCTTTCTCTCTTTCTCGTTTCATTGTCTCCTCCACCTTTCCCTTCGACGCGCTGTAGAAGAAGTCTGAACAGTGCAGAAGCTTGGCTTGGCCACTCTCCAAGTCTCACATCTGTTCCACTGCTGTTACTTTCTCTCCTGTACACTCCCAGTGACTAATCTGCCAGCCCCACATTTCTGTGGAAACAGCCCCCCCCCCCCCCCCCCCCCCCCCCCCCCCCCCAAGCTCCAACAGCCACTAATTCTCATATGTGTGGGTAAGTTAATGCCAGTTCCAAGTACAATCCATCTGCAAGAGCGGTTCTCTCTAATACCCCAGCAGGGGTGTGAAAGAATATTTATTTAGTGGTCAGATTTGGGTTGTGTGGAAAACAGACTACGAAACAGATGCTTTATCTACAGTCATTTTGGTTTTAGTATATTGTGTTTTTTTTTTTCAGCTAGAATCTGTTGTTGATCAGATTGCAGTGCCACAAGACATTAAAGCTGTTCTGGTTTGCTCCTCTTTTTCTTAAATGTACATTGAGCGCAAGAGGTTTTTTTTTTCTCTTCTGGTGTCCATTGGAGGCCTAGTGTAAAGTGTAGCTGCTTATGGCCATGTGGCACTGTTTTAATGGTTAACCAACACAGAACGTCCTGCGGAGAATGAGTGCTGGAGCCCAGCATGTGTTTGGGGGGGGGGGGGGGGGGGGGGGGGGCTGTGTGAATATTCATGCTCTCCAGGACAGAGGTAAACTGCAAGAGGAACAAACAGGGGAGGAAAACAGTGCTCTGGCAATTAGGGAAAACTAATCAACGGCCTGTTCAACCACCCCCCACTCCCACTCCACCCACACCGCCACCACAAACCTTCACTGGTGCCCAGTTCTGCCTCCCCGCTTGCACCGGCTCTGAATAGCGGAGGCAGATCATTACAGTCCCATAAGCCCTCAGCACTGCTCAGGAAGGGAGAGGAGAGGAGCAGAGAGGAGAGGAGAGGAGAGGAGAGGTGGGGAGAGGACAGGAGAGGAGAGAAAAGGGGAAACGGGGAGGGCTGGACTGGAGGGTTGAACTCCTGACCTTCTTCACACACCCACTGTCAGTGGAGAGCTTTGGGAGGTACAGGAAAGGTCACAGGACCCTGTGTGTGTGTGTGTGTGTGTGTGCGTGTGTGTTTTAGAGAAGGGGAAAAGGTTTTAAGGGGGGGGGGGGGGGTCACACTGATCACTGTGTGTGTTGAATCGCCCCGTTACTTCCCTGGCATCAAAGACATGGCTCAGTTCCGTCCAATCAGATGCCAGAACAGATGATCGGAGGCCTCGGAAAACAAAAGCACAGATAGAATGATTCTCGAATGAGGATAACGGCGCGGTGCCATGCCAAATTACCTCTGCAAGAGCTGCTGCACTTCACCGTAAATGTGTAATTTAATCATTTCAGATTGCTCTCTATGTGTGTGTGTGTGTGTGTGTGTGTGTTTCCAGAGTGTTCACATTTGGAACACATCTTTGCCACTGCTTTGAATTATAGAATGTTGTTATAACACGAGATAGTAATGGAAAAAGAGATGAAATAGACAAAATTGGAAAATGTCGTTTTTATTCTCAGGATTCCGTCACTAAACCGTCTAAATAACCCCGTGATAATCCACAGCTTCAGGCATTTACCATCAATACATTAGACACTAGCTTCCTTTACAATACACAAATTCGGCCTAAAAGTAGCACCGAATTTAAAACCATAGGCCAAGTCCATTTTAATAGCCTAGATCACCTACATCTTATCTGCAACCTTGACTAGCATCTCATTGAATTCACCCGTTACTGTCAACCACATCCACTCCTGCTCTTGTCTGCCTTCTGAATGATTTGGAAACAAAGGTGAAAGGAGGTAAGTGAAAGAAGGTACGATAAAATTGAACGTCACGGCGTGTTCCTGGAGACTCCTTAATTGGTTTGGAGGAATTTAATTGTTTACAAGGAATAAACCAAGAGCCTTCCAAACAGGCTTATTTCATCACTGATAATAAACCATGGAGCCAAACTTGACTGTTGTCCAGTCTGTGACAGTTTAACATGTATATAGATAAGTGATGGAGATCTTCAAAGACAAAGAGAAAGAGAGAGAGAGAGAGAGAGAGAGAGAGAGAGAAGAAGAGTAAACGTGTGTGTGCGCGCCTACATAAATACATGAACACAAGTTACGGGGGCAAAGGGTATGGAAGAAGATGGAAATTAGATCCTGCACTGGTAAATCCTACCCAATCATGGTTTGTCCTGTCCCTTCTTCTGTTCACCAAACAAAAAAAAAATCCGCTCTTCCCAGGAGAATCACTCCCAGCTGCTGAATATTAGGCATAATCATTACCATTTCCCTGTGTAAGGTGACAGGGTTGCCTCTCATCCACAGGCTCCAAAAGAGGCATATTTCTTAACAAACAACTGACAGCTCGACACTTTAATAATAAAAAAAAGAAGAAGAAGAAGAAAAGAAAGAGAAAGAAGCATTTAGACTTTTCATAAAATGTTAAAAATACGAAGAAACAAAGGAGTTTTAAAATTGGTTCTGACATTCATATCTTGTTTTTTTCCATTTTAAAAGATTTAAATGTCTGTTTATTTTGGACAGAAGTTATGAATGAAACATACGAAGTGATTTAGTAGCGATTTTGACTGTGGGGGTTTTTTCTGCACTTTAGCTGTCCACGGGTTTTTTGCGGCTTCAAAGCGTTTTCTGTTAAAAGTGACCAAACCAGAGCAATCAGATCCAGACAAGCTGTTTTCTTTTTTGAAGTTTGTGAAGTCCGAGAAAGAACTCATTTCATGCCATCAGTCAGAGCGTTGGAGCAATGGCAGCACTCTCCTACTCCATTTACTCTGACTCCTCTCGGACTTCTGAAAAGGCTCTTGGCAAAATGAAAGTATATGTACATGTTTTTACAGTGACACAACACTGTTTTCAGAACTGACTCATGTTTTCCTTTGTCCATTAATCCACGAAAAACACTCTTCACACCAGACAGCCCTTATGACCATTCTCATTCCACAGCAAACGCATTGTTTTCCAAGTGTGAAATATTCTGACGTTTATTTCAGAGACATTTTAC
This sequence comes from Chanos chanos, assembly GCF_902362185.1. Classification (NCBI taxonomy): domain Eukaryota; kingdom Metazoa; phylum Chordata; class Actinopteri; order Gonorynchiformes; family Chanidae; genus Chanos; species Chanos chanos. The sequence continues at coordinate 4,478,672 of NC_044503.1, read as the reverse complement.
ATCTGTTGAGAACAGAGTGACAATGATTTCGTGTTCGTGTTTACTCTAGTGGGTGGATGTAATTACAAATTGGGATAATATAATCCACTCTTACCGGTGTAAATTAGAAACGCATTCTCAGAATTAATTTAACATTGGCGAATCTTTTTTTGTATGCGCTAGCACTACGCGAAACAGGAGGCACCTGTTAACTCGTACAAATTGACTCGCATTTGTCTTTAAGAAAGCATTTTCTCCTCGTTCGCACAGCCGCGCCAATCCAGAGGAGGACGATATGCATTAGGCCAAAAGTTTGGCGTGTTTTTAAAACCTGATTGTTGAATAAAAGTGTTACTTCTCAAATTCTGAACAGGACCGAGTACTGGGAGCTCATATGGGAGTCCAGGGTAACAAAACTGGCCTCCTCTCCAGTCGAAGAGTGGTCCAAATTCCCTCTCCCCATCTCGTTCAGTGGTTCCCGCTGACGGGCAGACGCTCATGTAGTTGGGATCAGGGTGAAGTAAGTAGCACTGCAGACACGTTACATCAAATAGCAACCAAACATGTTACATCATCTGATGATACTATGTGACCCGTATTGTGGAAAAAAACGAGTGACTGGTTCTATATCAGGTGGAGGGAAGCGTGTGCTGGTCTCAGACAGCTTGAATGGGGGAGACGTCTGCATGGGGGTCGGGCCTGTGTGGATGTAGATAAATGAACATTCCAAACAGGGAGAAGAAGGTGGAAATTAAAAGAAAGCAGGAGAGGAAAACTGTGAACAAGAAATGTTACCTTTCCCATCATTTAACAACTACGTGGGAAACTTAGCCCTTGAGAAACAGACAGAGAGGGAGAGAAAAAGAGAGAGAGAGAGAGAAAGAGAGAGAGAGAGAGAGAGAAGGGGAGGAGGAGCGAGGTACATAAGAATTAGGGTTGGCCCCCCCAGCCACCCACCCGCCCCCATAGGTCCGAAACAGGACAAATGTTTTTCTTTTCTTTTTTTTTTCCCCTCTTGCTCTCTCTGGCTGACCTCTGTTTCACCCTCGTACCTCAGCACTGTCCAAAGACTGAGTTACTGCCCATGCTTTACTTCAATGATCGCTCTTGTCTGTTCAGTAACGGACCGCTCTGGATACGCGTCTGTGTCTGCAAAGATCCGCGTTCAAAGAGCAGCCCTCTGTGATGGCCGTGCGGCCCTCTGACAGACACCATTTCACCCTTCAAACCACACAATTCAACCAAAGAAATGAGCGCGACAGAAAGAGCTCTATTCCCCTTGTAGAGAATTTTCCAGAAAAAAAAAAAGTGCCTTTTCAGCGTCACCCCCCGTTCAAGGAACGAAAATCGAGTCGTTCGTCTTTTAAAACGCCGGTCGATATGCTGACCTTCTCGTTTCGTAAAATGGTCGTTAAGGAATTGATATCTGTTACACGCCATCGATGATTTAAAAGTTTCTAGATTTCTTTCTTTCGTGGGTGGAAAAACCGCACCTGTGTCTCTATAAATCTTCTTCTTTTTTTCTTTCTTTTTTTTTTTTTTTTTAGGTTGGTCTCACACTCTGTTGTGCTTCTGAAATACAGTAGCTTCTTTGAGCTCACCAGTCCGGTTAAGCCCTCATAGACTCTGAGGCTTCTGGGCTTTATGCAGAAGGTCCTACTGAAGCGGGCGTATAGTTCTGAACACTCAGTGAGAGGGTCGGAGTAGGAACATGTTGCTCGAGTTAAGCACAACACCGGAGGAGTTCCTCTAGAGGAGTAGAAGCTCGTTTTAAGGGACTGTGAGAGGAGGTGTGAGTTACTCTGAGGGTTTAACCCCTCTCAACCTCCGCATTCTGCAGCGTTTTATTCAACCTGCTGATTTATGGGAGACTCGCAAGGGAGAAAAACAACCGTGTCACCAGCACCAGTCTTTGATAAATGACCCAAACCAGCTTCTCAGAACACCGTGGAGCTTCTTCCTGCAGCAGTGTTTGTGTGTGTGTGTGTGTGTGTGTGTGTGTGTTTTTGTGTGTCTGTATGTATGATGTGTGTGTGTATGATGTGTGTGTGTATGAGTGAGTAGCTGAGTGAGTGAGTGAGAGAGAGAGAGAGAGAGAGAGAGAGAGAGATGGACTGAAATGGAATTGGAAAAAGTGAGGGTTGGCACAAGTAGTTTCCATTCTAATGCTCTGTCTTTAAATGCGCCCGGGGGTCTCATTAAGTTTTCGGGTGCCAGAATGAAGTGATAACTCAATAAATAATGAGTAAGCATAAACTGAGTCAACATTTGTAGATGACAATTAAAAAGATACAACAGGATCTTGTATCTGCTGTAACTGCAGATATCCCTGTGTTTTATAACACGAGGATGGGGAGGGACATAAAGAAGAGAAGAATAAAATGAGCCTTTTTTTATTTATTATAATATCTCTACACTTTCTTCTTCTTCTTCTTCTTCCGGAGTTGTTGTTTCTTTGGTGAGTGCGGGGCAGTGCCAATCTCAGA